>NC_059078.1:106238071-106514165 GCF_020497125.1 Mauremys mutica
TGGTTTGCCAAAGTCTCCCCGTACACTTTCAGCAATCTTCCTTCTTAGGTGGGGAGGCAATGGAGAAAAGCCTTGATTGACTCACTTCCCAGACTTAAATAGGATTTACATAAGGCAGGAATCCTTTGTTTCCAGTGGAAAAATACCAGCAGTGTCCAAGGTGGGACTCTGTACCAGGTGACATCATCACATGATCTTGCAGTGTTAAAGCAACCATGAGACAAGGTTTATTTGTAACATCCACAGGAAAGAACTCCAGGAAGATGAGACATCAGCATCTTCAAAGACCCATTGTCTTTCCTAATGGCTCATCCAGGCTGATTGCTTACTGTCTGGTGGGCGTTTCCCAGATGTAACCACAGGTGTAATTGTTACATAGTCAATATTCCTAACTGCCGATACAGAAATGATAATGTATACAACTAGGATAATCATATTCGGTAATTCATAACCTTTCCAATGATACCTCACATGACCCATCTTGCAGAAAACATACCTTATTTATGCCATATTCATATTATAACAATATGTTTATAAAGAATATGGGGTGCAGCATCACAATTATGTAGTCTATCAGTGTATATTTAAAATGCAAATATATACTTCGTTGCCCATTATATTCTAGTTGAGGGGAATCAGGCTCTGAATTTTTCTATGTGTAGATTACAAACTTGCAAAATCTTTTAAATTTGTTACTGATCATAAATGTAAACTTTTACATGTGACTCTTGCTCACTAAAGGTATAATACCAACAACCCTGAAAACAAAAATCCTTTAAGCATGTAACACGTTGCAGCAGTGAAAGCTTCTCCACACTCTGGGTGAAATCCTGAGGTCAATGGGAGTTTTGCCATTAACTTCATTGGAACCAGGATTTTGCCGTATGTATTTTAACAGTGACCTGAAGGCAGAGCCTGTAAGAGCGAGGAATATACCGGTAGTTTCTGTGGCCCAGTGAGCCCCTTTGCAAATCTGCCATTTGTGCTGGATTTAGCGATGTGGACATTTGTACACTGGGAATGGGACTGAGACTACCAGACCAGTGAGCATTCATCGAAACGTCTAAACTTTCAGGCCAAGTCTACGCTACAAAGTTTTGCTGGTGTAGCTATGTCAGGTAGGAGTGTGAAAAATCATGCCCCTAACCAACATAGCTATTTCCACAACCCCCTATGTGTAGCTGCAGCTTAGACCAGTAACAGGGTCCTATCGCCTGTATAGTTTGTCATGTCAGGAAGTGGTTTAACTGTATCAGCAAAAGAGCTCCTTTTGCCCTCTATGCTGCAGCTTTACTGGGCAGTTTTGCAGGTATAACTATACTGGCAAAGCCTTTGTAGTGTAGACTAGACCTCAGTCATTACAAAGCTGGGCTGGATTCCAACTAGCAACACAAAGATGCAAAAAGGCTTTATATCCCATTACCTACCCCCTGAGTCACCTAGTACCCCAGAAAGCTAACCATCATAAAGCAAAGCTTGACATGAAAATAGGGAATGCAGTGACACCATAAGACTGAATTAACTATATACTTCACTATGATCTTTAAGAATACTTTTACAAAAAACAAGACTTTTCTTTTAAGGACTAGCTAGTGCTGGTATTCCTGGTGTAAGGAAAGCACAAGAAATTTTCTACATCTTACTCCCTCTTTGTGCAGCCCATGTAAGGGCCAGACAATTGCAGTCCCTGAGTGCTCACTCTACTCCCTGGGGAGCAGATAAGAGGTGGGACCACAGCCCTGCTCCCCTCCACACATGTCCATGGAGTGGGACTAGCAGAGGGAATACATTGAACCCAATGAAGAGGTGTAACTACAGGTGTGCTAAAGTATTCCTCCCCAAGCTCCCATAGGTGAGAGAGATGCCACTCTGCCCCTTAGTAGCTGCTGCGTCTATATGGCATAAATTGTAAATTTCACACTTTTCTTCAACATATATAAATAGTTTGAAAGCTATATTCAAAACAGCAATGGCATAATAGTTGCTAATGCAATGTAAGTAATTCCAAAATTAACAATCAACCAATATTTTATTATTTTTGAAAATAACTTAGGCAAAGCTTTCATCTGCCTGAAAGTTGAATTGTTAATTCTCATGCTTTTTATAAAATGGCCCAGAAAATGCATAAAAATTGTCAAAAGAAAGCACTTATTAAAATGTCTAGAATTACAACATAATCCTCTAGTATGTAAGGTGAAGAGCAGACACAGTGAACCTTAATTGCTTGGAAAAAAAACTGCATTAAGCTGTTCTTGTATTAAGGAAGGTCTTACTTGGATTTGATATATATAATCACTTAGATATATACAGAATAAAGTAAACTTAAATTTACCATACTTTGCATTAAAAGTAACAGCCTATTTTAATAGTTAATTTAAGAGCAATTGCATAATTAAGATTTGTACTTGTTTCTGAGTCAAGCTTCATATAGAATAAAAGCTACAGCACTCCCAACATTGGATAGAGAGATCAGCCCTAAACAAATGTAGGTACTGTATGTCATGCAATCTTTGTTCAGTTTATAATGTTCAGAAGTTGAATAATGTGCTTAAGTTTTCATGTTGCAAGCTTATGAAAAAATAACTTGTGTAAGACTATACTATATATGACAACATGAGATATTCTAGTATTTACTTGAAGAAGGATCTGCAAAAATAAACATAAGAATGGCCATACTGGGCCAGACCAATGGTCCATATAGCCCAGTGTCCTGTCTTCCAACAGTGGCCAATACCAGTTGCTTCAGAGAGAATGAACAGAAGATGGCAACTATTGAGTGAGCCATCTCATCATGCAGTCCCAACAACTGGCAGTCAGAAGCTGAGGGACACCCAGAAGAGTGGTTTTCAAACTGCGGTACATACTCCTACGGGTATGTGAGCTCTCATCGTGGGTATGTGAGAAAAATCCTATAATGGCGGACAGCACATTTTATTTAGTAAGACTTGGCAATCTAATAGGCATGTTATGATCCTATCTCAGAAGGGGGCACATGGTAGACTATGTTATTTGGAAAGGGGTACACAGCCTAAAAAGTTGGAAAACCACTGACCCAGAGAATGAGATTGCATCCCTGACTATGTTAGCTAATAGCCATTTGACGCATATGACTGAACACCAACTCATGGAATTGCCTTTGCAGGTTCGGTACTCCTCTATCAGGTTCCCTGCATTAGTTAGCATTCTCTTTGAACTCCAGCAGAGACTTTTAAGAAGTTTTTTTAAAGTAGTTTCTTTACTCACCGCCCCCCCATGCTTCGGCAAGGGTGAAGTTATTTGGTATATGGCTGCTAGGGGATTAAAAAGTAATGTGTTAATATGTGAATTGCTGGAAATCTGGGGGGCATCTGGTGTGTCAGACAATATAGCTTATATTTTGCTTCCACTCGCCTAGAACCCGATTATACAAGGTGCTGAGCACACTCTTACTGAAGTCAGTGACAGCTGAGAATGCTTGGGACCTTGCAGAGTGAAACCCTTTTCGAAATATGAAAGAAAGGAAAGAAGCCTTGAGTTGAAGACCATCTCCAAGCACCTCCATATTGGTTAGTTTAAGAGGACAGAGATGAGGTGATCTCAAGTCTTTCTAGGCTGTGTGCAGCAGTCAGGGCTGGCTCCAGGCACTAGCTTATCAAGCAGGTGCTTGGGGCGGCCACTCCGGAGCGGGGCGGCACTTTCAAGTATTCGGTGGCAATTCGGCGGAGGGTCCCTCACTCCCGCTTGGAGCGAAGGACCTCCAGCTGAATTGCCGCAGATCACAATCGCGGCTTTTTTTTTTTTTGTCTGCTTGGGGCAGCAAAACCCCTGGAGCCGGCCCTGGCAGCAGTACGAATGCTGGTTTTGGCAGGAATACCACAAATGGTAAGCAGGGTGTAGTGTTTAGCATCACATACTACAAACATATAGTAAGCATGATTCACTGTCCCCAAAGAGCTTCCTGCCTCTTCAAGAACCCACACAAAAAAGGAACCTGTCTATTCTTCCACAAATCTGTTTATCTTTGGATTCATGAAAATTGGCATCCTGACACATGCCAAAGGAATATGATCCAATTGCACAATATTTTTATTAGCTGAACCATAAATACTCAACATTGATAGCTTTAGTTTTAATATCATGTGAAAAAACAATATTAGTTTTGTACCTTGTAATATCACAACAGGAAATAGTAATATTTTCCAGAGGACCTTGTTCATGGATTTAATAAATGGTTGGACCAGATAAGTGTTTTCTTTTCTAGTCAAATTGTTGACCAGTGAACATATCTATTTAAATAAGCAGAGGCACCACTTCAGGAGGCGCATCGCTCTCTCAACTTTTTGGTAGCACCTGTTCAGAAAATTAAGTGCTGACAGACATTTTGTTACAGTACTCTTTGAAAAAGTTCAATTGCTTTTCAAAATGTTCATTTTACAAAATTTTGTAATTCTAGTTTTAGAAAAGTTGGATAGTTCACTCAATTATATACCAGAGTGAATAAAATGAAGTATGCACATTTTGATTTCATTATTGATAGTGAGGGCAATTAGCAGTCAGAAAACAGATGAAAAAACGGAAAGAAAAAATTGTAACAATTTCATCTGTAGTGTACATGAAGGATGTGCACAAAGTATTATTTGGAACTTAGTTCTGGAAGAATCAGAAAATTATCCCATATACAAGAGACCTTGCAAATATCCAGTGTGGCTGATCATTAGAGGTTAGTGTGGTTAAGCCCTGCAAATAATGCTGCACCAAGTCATCCTCTACTTACCTTATTCTCCTCCTCTCATTTTAAACCAGAATAACTATTAATTACAGTGAAATTACTCCTGGTTTACACCAGTGTAAGTGGGAAAAGAATCAAACTCATTGGGTCAAGTCCAAAGAGAACTTTGATATGTTGAATACTATAGTTCTGATTTCTGATAGCAAACTTCTGCAGGGGCTAATGCTTCTCCAGACCTTGTGAGATCCTGCCTCATGTGGGCTGCAAGAATAGAATCATAGAATCTCAGGGTTGGAAGCGACCTCAGGAGGTCATCTAGTCCAACCCCCTGCTCAAAGCAGGACCAATCCCCAACTAAATCATCCCAGCCAGGGCTTTATCAAGCCTGACCTTAAAAACCTCTAAGGAAGGAGACTCCACCACCTCCCTAGGCAACTCATTCCACTGCTTCACCACTCTCCTAGTGAAAAAGTTTTTCCTAATATCCAACCTAAACCTTTCCCACTGCAACTTGAGACCATTACTCCTTGTTTTGTCATCTGCTACCACTCAGAACAGCCTAGATCCATCCTCTTTGGAACCCTCTTTCAGGTTGTTGAAAGCAGCTATCAAATCCCCCCTCATTCTTCTCTTCTGCACACGAAATAATCCCAGTTCTCTCAGCCTCTCCTCAGAAGTCATGTGCTCCAGCCCCCTAATATTTTTTGTTGCCCTCCACTGGACTTTTTCCAATTTTTCCACATCCTTCTTGTAGTGTGGGCCCAAAACTGGACACAGAACTCCAGATGAGGCCTCACCAAGGCTGAATAGAGGGGAATGATCACGTCCCTCGATCTGCTGGCAATGCTCCTACTTATACAGCCCAAAATGCTGTTAATCTTCTTGGCAACAAGGGCACACTCATATCCAGCTTCTCGTACACTGTAACTCTTAAGTCCTTTTCTGCAGAACTGCTACCTAGCCACTCGGTCCCTAGTCTTTAGCAGTGCATATGATTCTTCCATCTGCACTTGTCCTTGTTGAACCTCATCAGATTTCTTTTGGCCCAATCCTCTAATTTGTCTAGGTCCCTCTGTATCCTATCCCTACCCTCCAGTGTATCTACCACTCCTCGTCCACAAGCTTGCTGAGGGTGCAATCCACGCCATCCTCCAGACCATTAATGAAGATATTGAACAAAACCGACTCTTGGGGCACTCCGCTTGATGCCAGATGCCAACTAGACATGGAGTCATTGATCACTACCCCTTGAGCCCGATGATCTAGCCAGCTTTCTATCCACTGTATAGTCCATAGTTCTATCCACCTTATTGCCCTAATAGTGACAAGACAGCCTGCACTTTATTTACTTTCTTACATTTATACAATGTACTAATTATACAATGAATGATCCAGATTTTAGACCAATACCTAATTGCAACATTTAACAAGAAATCTTGTTTGTTAAGTCCCCTAAAATGTTTATCAGAATACCAACACTGTCCTAGCCCTGCAGGAAGAAAGACAAGGAATATGATTTTATTAGGCCACAACTTCAGCTCATCTGGGAACTACCGAGCAATAAGTCATACAGGTCAGGTCATCGTTCTTTCCTTAATCATTTCCACCTCTTTGGAGGAGCTCCCCCTCAACATCTGCAAAACAAAATCATTATTCTCCTTCAAAACCCTCCTCTTCTGTGATGTCTGCAAGAAAGTTGACTACAGCTAGGCTATTGGTGTTCTGAGACAGCAGCCTATCATGCTGACCTGTATTGTTTCATTGTTTCCTTGTGCTTTCCCTTGTGTCTGTATCCATCTGTTGTTCCTTGTCTTATACTTAGTTTGTAAGCTCCTTGGCGCAGGGAGTGTATTTTTGTTTTGTGTTTGTATAGTGTCTAGCACAATGGGGTCCTGGTCCTTGACTAGGAACCTAGGCACGATGGTAATAACAACTGGATGCTACAGAAATCTAACCTTAAGTATTAGCTAAATTTGGTGCTTTCAGTTGCAGTCCCATTGTGGTGTTTGAGCAACAGCTTTGAGAGTCTGCAGGAGGTTGGAAGGTTGGGCTTTCTCCTGGGAGAAACTAACAGGTTAAACAATTTGGTTGTACTCACTTTCAGCAAAAATACATGAAAATGTTAGTTTCAGCAGATACTGAAGGTTTCATGATCCTCAAGCCTCATAAGGAAAATTGTTTTTATTACTATTAAGAGTGATAGTAAAATTATCATTATTTACAGAGATGTAGGGTCTAAAGAAGAGTAGTGGGGAAGTTTAGTGTTTCTGTGACATGGGTGAAGGTGGCTGTCCACATATCATGACCAAAGGGTATCTGGCATGTAAGTGGTTTTATATTTATAATTTTTCATATTCTATGAGGTCATTGACTTAATCTGGCTGATGTTAAGTAGCATCCTTTCAGGTTAAGGCATAGGTTGGATATAAGGAAATATATTTTAAATTGTGCCAGATTAGTTTCCAAGTTTCCTCCTCCTGTGAGGTACCAATTTTTTCATTCCTTTTAACTACTGGTAATATTGGCTGAGAAGTGTGGGCATCCATCCACTTTGTAGATACATTTGTTGAGTAGGAGTTGGTATATTCAGGGGTCTGCCTGAACATGGTTATAAGTGGAATAGAATTCTTTAGTCAAGAATATTGAGTGTAATCCTGGACTGACAAAAGTCAATCAGGCCAGGATTTTAGTCATTGAGATTATTTTGGGGGAGGACTATAATGGGACTATTCATATCAGTAAGAGCGACTTCACGGGACTATGCACAGTAGTAGAGGTTTGCAGGACTGGGCTCTAAATTGCAATACCAAATTACTGAACTTTGTATGCATAGTACTTACTTTAGTCAGAATATTACTCTGAGTCTGCAAGAACTACAGATTAAAAGTAATGGAAAATAATTCATCTAGGTAATGGATTTCTAACTCCTTTAGAATACTTAATATAAATGAGCACATAGCACAGGAATTAAATTAAGAGATTTAAAGAAAGAAAAACAGTCTGAAAATAAAAATGAAGCTTTGTTCTTGCATCAGAATGTATTAGATCTTGCAATTTGCATATACAAATAATTCAGCAACATTCACTGGCATTATAAACACAGCAAGATCAAATTATAAATGTAATAAAAGAAAATATCAATGATAGCTGAAACTGTACAATACGTACATACATTATAAAGATTTGACAAATTAAATACAATTTGTAACACAGAAAAGTTTCAGTAACTTTACTTTAAAAATGATACCAGGGAAATGAAAACATTTCAAAACATTGAAAATACAGGTGGTTAGGCTCATTTTAAAAGTTTAAAAAACTGATACATAAAAATACTTTAAAAAACACTGGTAATTACAGTATGCATTCTTTATTAAGGCCCCAATTCAGCAAAGCACTTAAGTGCATGTTTCAGCAGCACAAAAGCCAATGGTACTTCAGCACATGCTTAAGTGATTTGCTGAGTAGAGATAGACTTAAAGTATATATTTAAATACTTTAATGAATTGGGGCCTAATGTAACACATGAAAATAGACAGTAAAGTAAGTCACATAGTGACCAATAACACATACGGACCAGAATTTACATTTTCTGATCAATATTTGGCATTTTAATTCAATTACATGCAATACAAAAAAATTATAAAGAGATAATCCTTCTATATATTTATTAGACTGTTGTATTAAGTACAACAACCTTATTTGGCTAAAAAGAATTGGAAAACAAGCTTTCTAAATTATAATAAGAACATGTCATTGCTTAGCCATATTTCTCACTTCTGAAATATTTTTATGGGTACTTCTGTTACACCTTAGATGTCTTTATATTAAAGACAACAGGGATTTCTTGGCATTTTGGTTAATATTAATCATAGTTTTTGTTTAGTATCTGATACTTCCTGCATCAGGAGGCTAACTTGCTGCCTTGTCTTGCAGTCATTAATCAGACAGAGAGCTGAGTCCTAAACCTGCAAAAGGATCTGTAAGAGTGGACCCTTCTGAACACACGGAAGTCAATGTAACTGTACTGGCATATAGGTCTGAATTGGCAGATCTCACTTCAGGATAATTTAAATTATCTAACAAGGTTGTCTCCCTCTCTAACGTGAGTTCTACTCCAGGAGGCAATTGTTAGGCAATATCAAGACAAATCTACCAAACATCTGAACACAGCCAGATCTTAAGGGCTGTCCAAGGAGCACTACAGAATAATGGGAAAATGTGAAACAAAATATGTAGGCTGATTACTAGGGGAAAAAAATCTCAACAGTGAAATCTACTTAGATCGTAGAATATACTCCCAAGAGAAATGGTGGAAGCATAACTGTTTGTATTTAAAACTAGACTGAGCCATCATTTGAGATTTATTGTTGGGAATAATTCTGTAAAGACTGAGGGATGAAATTATTAAGTGTATCATCATCAAATTTAGTATCTTACTTACATGCTCCCTATGCTACAAATATTTATATTGACCACCTTAGTGTATTGGCTTTTTGTACCTGCATGTATTTGATGCCTTTTATTTTAATATATTTTCCATTTTCACACCATGCCAGAATTGAAAGCTTATTTAACATTCTTTTCTTTAGTCAAATACAGATTTTTGCATTTTGAATTAATCCATTAACCTCAAACTGTTTAGTCTTGCAACAAATTGTTTTAGTTGTTAAGTGCATAATTACTGTACAAATAAATATACAGCAGTGCAGTACTGGGAAGACAATAAGCAGTAAATGGCAGTGTTCAAAACTGTGCTTAAAGACTTTCAACCTGAACCATTTTCAGTTCACTATGTAATAAAAGGAGAGGTGTGAACACCTTTGTTACTCTTTGCATTAGTAAAAGAATAACTAATTTTTGTTTATTTCCAGATATCATAAAGGAACATGGGATAAATAGTGCAAGAACTAGAATGTTCTTGCTTATTTTTAAATAAGGCTTTTATGCTTGCATTCAAAAATCAACCAATTAAACAAGACAGAACTATTGCATATTAGATATTAATATACATTACATATTTTCATATTTATTTGTGCTCATTAATTTATATAAGCTTTTTAAAGGATGAGAAAGATATTTTTTAAAATATTCAACATTCAGATGCCTCGTGTCTTTTGTACTTTCTGTCCCCCAAATCCTGTTTAGGTCTATGAAATATTTCATTATATATACACATGCAAACACATAGATACCCCCTTTTTTATTAGGGAAAGATCTGCTTTTTAACTATGGAGACATTATTTTAAGAATATACATTTTAAAAGAGCTCTTTCCTATCAACAGGAAAGATACCAGTGGGATTTCAATATTAAAATGCTTTTTCAAAAAATTTAAGAAGTTTTTATATTCTAGTAAAGCAGAAAGTCTCAGTCTCTCTCTCTATTATACATATTATATCAAGCACTGTGTCTGTTTGTGGCAACAGGAATAAAGCCTCTTGCAATAGTTGACAGAAGCTCAGGTGCAGCAAAAATATTCTCAGCAGAATTTAATCTTCTGACATGCAAAAGATCTTCAAAACAGTGAAACTCATTCAAATTACAAAACTGTATTTCAGTAAGGAACACTTAAAATACATTAGATTTAGTAAGAAAAACAAAGTAAAATGAACTTTCAAGACTACATTTAAATCAAATAATTTATTAAACTCTGTATTTACACTGAATTATTTCTAACTGACAGCTTATCTTGAAATAAAGCTGTACAATATACTGACTTTAAAAATCATGGCTGTTAATGTTTGTTTTTAAGCTGTAGTTGGAGCATATGTTATTACACTCTGAGGGCCAGATTCTGACACCCTTAATCACACTAAATAGCACCTTATCTCATTGCCTTCAATGGGACTATTTGTAGAGTAAGGTGCTATTGAAGATGAGTAAGGGTATCAGAATCTGGCTCCTAATAAACATTACTACTCATGAAATCAATTGTGTGTTATTGACTTCAGTGAAAGAAAGGTCAGAGGCAAAATAATTTAGCTTTAAACATATTCGCTATGTATAATTATTTAATATAAAATAAAAAATAGCTTTGTAAAATGTAGGGGCTGCTAAACTTGGGAAATAAAATTAATATTGATAAATATTTTAATGTACTGGAAAATGCAAAGAGAGAAATGAAACCAAGATTTGGTAAAACATGTATATAACATTCAACAACATATATAGTGATATTTTGTATATGAACATTTATTATAATTAAAAGATATTTCTATTTGAGTAATTTATAATTTTATACAGCAAAAGTGAATTTTAAAGCAAAACAGACAATATCATTTACAGTAGGAATTATCATAATGGAAAATATGGTATAAATTAACATGATTTACAAATATTTATACAGACTATTAAATTAAAAAATAAGGCAGGAAGTTTTATTTGAAATTAGCATAATCAGAATATATATCAATGAAATCTTGTACCACTCTGTAGCAGAATTCATACTGTTCCTAAAAAAATAAAAAAAGAGAAATTCAGATTTACTTTGATTGTACATTATGATTAAATTGGAATAATCAGATTTAGGTAAATCCATAAAGTACAACATATTCTAAATTGGACAACAGCAAGTTTATGACAAAACAAATAATCTACCCCGTTGATGCTAATTTTTGTAGTTCTGCTCTTTGCACAAAAGGTTTTTATGCTCAATTTTATTAACTTGCAAGTTTCATGGTCTTTATTAACTGATGCTATTTGTATGTAACTGAGCCTGATAGTAGCTTCAGGGAAGATGATGGAACTGGAACTGGGAGGTTGAAATAGAGGAGGTCCACAAGAGGCTCTCTCTCAAAACTTAGTGGACATTTATAATATGAAAGAACTTGCAAACTACTGAGCCCAATCCTGCTAAGTACAAAGTACATTTTGGGAGGTGCAAAGCATCCTCAAGTCCCATTGATGTCAATATGAGCTCTGGGGTGATCAACATCTTCCAGAACTGGGTTCACAGTGCCTTTCAAACAACCTCAAAGCACCTTGCAAACTCTCTATGCATAGATATTATGATTATTAAACAATTATGTTGTAGTAGCACACAGAGACCAAGTGCGGCCCTGTTGAATTCCTGCCCTAAAGACCTAAAAATAAGAATATTCTCTCTCATATTTATACTTACACACACAGAGAAACCTATCCCAGTTACAAATGAAATGCACACCTCCCAATCATAAATAAACGAGCCATACTGGGTCAGACGAAAGGTCCATCTAGCCCAGTATCCTGTCTTCCGACAGTGGCCAATGCCAGGTGCCCCAGAGGGAATGAACAGAACAGGTAATCATCAAGTGATCCATCCCATCGCCCATTCCCAGCTTCTGGCAAACAAAATGAAATGCAATCACTTCTGGGTAACAGTTATTTAACAGCATACAGCAACACTAAATATTTTCTCCTTGCTCTCCCCAGTGATAACACTGACCTCATCTTCTTCCAAGGTCATAGACCCATAATACAGTGTTTCCCAAACTTTTGAAAGCTGAGTCCCACTCCAGAAAAATGAAACCAATCCTGCCTTGAAATGCTGCCATTTGTCACTAAAGACCTATCCATCTTATATTTATATATCTTCCACTATCCCCTATACTCAAAAACAAAACAGTGTAAAACTTTAGACCCTACAAGTCCATTCAGTCCTACTTCTTTTTCAGCCAATTGCTAAGAGAAACAAGTTTGTTTACATTTACAGGAGATACTGATGACCACTTCTTATTTACAGAGTCACCTGAAATTGAGAACAGGCATTCACATGGCACTTTTGTAGCCAGCTTTGCAAGGTATTTATGTGCCAGATATGCTAAACATTTATATGCCCCTTCATGCTTCGGCCACCATTCCAGATGACATGCTTCCATGCTGATGATGCTTGTTAAAAAAAATAATGGGTTAATTAAATTTGTGATTGAACTCCTTGGGGGGAGAATTTTATGCCTCCTGTTCTGTTTTACCTGCATTCTGCCATATATATCATGTTATAGCAGTCTCAGATGATGACCCAGCACATATTCGTTTTAAGAACACTTTCACAGCAGATTTGACAAAACACAAAGAAGGTACTAATGTGAGATTTCTATGGACAGATACAACTTTCAACCCAAGGTTTAAGAATCTGAAATGCCTTTCAAAATCTGAGTGTGACGAGGTGTGGAGAATGCTTTCAGATGTCTTAAAAAAGCAACACTCCAATGCGGAAACTACAGAACCTGAACCACCAAAAAAGAAAATCAACCTTCTGCTGGTGGCATCTAACTCAGATGATAAAAATGAACATGTGTCGGTCCGCTCTGCTTTGGATCATTATTGAGCAGAACCTGTCATCAGCATGGATGCATGTCTTCTTGAATGGTGGTTGAAGAATGAAGGGACATATGAATCTTTAGCACATCTGGCACATTAATATCTTGCAATGATGGCTACAACAGTGCCATGTGAACACCTGTTCTCACTTTCAGGTAACATTGTAAACAAGACGTGGGCAGCATTATCTCCTGCCAATTGTAACCAAACTTGATTGTCTGAGCGATTGGCCAAACAAGAAGTAGGACTGAGTGGACTTCTAGGTTCTAAAGTTTTACGTTGTTTTATTTTTGAAAGCAGTTATTTTTTGTACATAATTCTACATTTGTAAGTTCAACTTTCATTATAAAGAGATTGCACTACAATACTTGTATTAGGTGCATTGAAATATACTATTTCTTTTGTTTTATACAGCGCAAATATTTGTAATAAAAAGTAAATTTAAATATGTACACTTTGTATTCTGTGTTGTAATTGAAATCAATATTTGAAAATCTAGAAAACATCCACGAATATTTATATAAATGGTATTCTATTATTGTTTAATCATGATTTTTTTTTTAATTGCATGATTAATCGCGATTCATTTTTTTAATTGCTGACAGCCCTAGTTTTGAGATTACTGTTTGTAGGCACTGTGAGACTGTTGAATGGAAAGTGCTAGAAATGCAATGTATTGCTATTATTTATTAAAGTTTGTAGCTCTCCAGGATTCTGTGCTTGATGTTTGTTGAAAAACTTTGTTAAATAAATATTCATAACTTTGTTAAATAAATATAACCTAAATTCTTCTAATGTTCCAAAGGCACTTCTCCTCTGTGAGAACTAAACTGCAAGTCAGTTAGATGTGTTTAAGCCATTTTTTAGATAAAATTATCAACATTTTATTTAAAAAAGAACTAATGTATGTTTTTTTAATGATCACAACTCAAGAATGTCCCCATGGATTTTATAAAAAAAATCTTTCATAAACCCCCTCCCCCAAAACAAACAAACCAAAATCAGCAGTTCACTAACAACAAACAGCAACTTTTACCCCAAAATTATTTTTTAGAAAGCCTATTACAAAATAAAATAGAAGTTTATAATGAAACACCTCTTTCAACATAAGTATATAGTTGTTAAAAGTAGTCCCATAATATATTTATTGCAGCTAGTAAAATGAGCCTTTGTTCTCTTCCCACCAGAACATTTAGAAAACTTACATCATTAGACAAAGATTCTTATTGTTAAATATCATACCAGTGTTTGCACCATATGTGGCCTTTGCATTCTTAAGCTCTTCACAGCTTGAAATACATCTAAGAGCCCTTCAGCCTTTACTCGTTCCAGAACATTGCTGAGTGCTATGAATGTACCTGTTCTTCCAGCTCCAGCACTGCAAGACAAACATTTCTTTTGCTTAACAAAATGTCAGGACATACCCATCCAAATTACAATAAAGAGCAACAAAGATACTTTAAATAATAATTAATGCAGAATATTCAAGTACTGTTATTAGCAGACTAAAAGTCTCTTGCTTACTAAGTTTATTGCTGTCATATGCATGGCATAACTTTCCATGTTATAATCAAGAATTAATAAAAATTAATTCTCAACCAGGCCAGTTCTGATAAAGTCCTGTCTCCTGCGAACACTTACATGCTTATTTATACAAGTGAAAAATTCTATAGAAATCAAATGCACTACGTGTGCATAAAATTAAGCACATGTATACAGTATATGATTGTAGAACTGGGGCCATAGTCCTGTAGACTTGAAACGTTTCTAATCTGTATTTGTCTCCAAACCAATTGAAATTTATGGTACTATCACTGTTATCTTTAAAGATTTGGGCAAATTCTTTGTTGCTTATGAAAGGGAAGACTTGTCAGTAACTGAATCATATTACATAGTACACCATCCCCAAACATTCCTGTCAATGAAACTAATTCCTGACCTACACTTTATTATTCTAGCTATGTCTCTCTCTTGATCAGTGATGGCTCATTGTTCCAAATTATGTGATATGATGGAATTGATCTGTATTGGTATTTTTTTCCTTCTTAACCACTTTTCTGTAAGCAGGTAAGACTTCATATTTGATTGTCCAACAAGAAAATGTGGTTGTCCCAGTTGTCAGGCTCTGGCCTTATTGCTGCTGCTGCTGTGACTGTCTAAAGGCTTTTCCCTGCATTGTTTGTTTTGTTCTGGACTCCTTTACCAGGTTTCTCATTTTTATTTTCTTATTTTTAGTGTGTTTGACTCTCATTTCATCTAATAGATTTAGCTTTATCCTCAATTTAATACAGACTAAAATGTTATGGCTGCTACCAAGTCTGAAGCTAAGAATCAGAACTGATACTCCATATTATATATTCAAATAAAAAGTACAATTCCTAAATCCTATTATGGATAAAATCCATCTAATTTGAAATCTAGCCCTGATCATGCAGAATAGCAATAGGTTAATATCTGCTGTTGCTGTTGAATGCACAAAGTGACTGTGTCCACTTTCTACCTTTACACTCGCATTTCCCTTGTTTTTCAAATTTCAGCAGCTGGTTAGATGTTTGCTGCCATTATTAGTGAAATTAAAATAGGGTGGAGCTCCTTTCACTGCCATTTGACTAATGACCATTTGACCAATGTCAAAAATGACTTTATATTTTGTCTCCTAATTTCACTATGGTTCAAAGTAACCAGTCACAACTAGTAGAGGCCAAGTAACAGTGATTAGGAACTGTGAGGCACACAGGCACAATGAGGGAATAGTCATAAAAATCTGGTTGATTCTGGGAATCTGTGATAGAGCTAAATGAAAGACAGAAAAGTTTAATTCATGTCCCTAAACCAAGGATAACTACAAAATAATTCATTATGTTTGAATTTTTAACATATCTTAATCATTTATAAGCAAGATGAATTGTAATCACCATCAACGGTCATTGCTTTTACTTTATTTCCATCAAATAAGAAATCTTTCTGATAAGCAGGTCCTTATGAAAAGATTAAGTACAAATGCATGTATCCTCAACTGGATACATTAAAGTTTAGTGGGAGGCAAAAGTGAACAGGTAAAATGTATTAGTTGTGCAATTCCCTATAGAAAACTACTTTTATCAGATTAAAAGCAGCTGCAAAATCTAAAAAGGTTCAGATTTATATGTAATTAGCCAATCCCTAGAGAAACTGTCTAAAAGGTTGGTGAATGACTCATTCTGGAATAGGTCCATAGCTGCAGGAAGATGAAAAAATGCTACAAGAATATAATAACATGAAATACTTTGTAACAAGGCTTTGGAGCGGAGCCTGGAGCTGGAGCGCGGAGCAGCTCCGGAGCAGTAGAGCTACAGGTTTTTGCCTGGAGCTGGAGCGGAGCCGGAGCACAACTCCAAAGCCCTGCTTTGTAAACATGTACACAGAAACAGTTAAATATGCTACTCATTCCCTTATGTCTAAATGGGCAAAAAAAAGGAAGAATCCCCTTTTATTCTTCCCCATACCATCTGTCCTCCCATCCCCAACTTGAGAAACACTTAGGGCAAAACTCCACTACACCCACACATTTATCTCTAAAAAATAATTTAAGTGTGATAGCATGTAGGTTCAACTTCCCTTAGAAATGCAAGATAAAATATATATGTTGTATGGTTTACAGTACAGTACTCTCCCCTTCATGTTTGTTCTTCCCTCTTTTCCTCAACAACCCTTTACTGAATCTAAAGAGGTTTAAAAGAAAAAATCTTTTAGGATGATGGCCTCTTTTAATTTGTTTCTTGAAGAGAAAAACTCAGGCATCTATAGAGAGGAAGAGACTGAGAACAGAGGGCAGCTACAAAGACACTATGGAGGACAAAGAATTATAAAAACTGTCTCTAGACAACACTCTTAGTAAAACCCTTAAATATTAAGTAGTTTGATATTTTTATTATCTGTTATAATTGTTGTGGTCAGCCCTTGCCACTCTTAAATCTTCTGTAAATAGAATGAGGAAAATAAATAGAAACCTGTGTTCTGAAAACTGGTAATATTTAATCTAGATAGAAACATGCAAATAATATAATTTCATTTGTTTTATTACATTATTGTTTTATTTAAATGTGGAGAGACACATTCATCCATACCTAACTCCATTAATTCACTGGACTGGTAATGTATTTGGCCCAGTACGTTGGGCATTGTATCCGAGGCAATGGGGAAGTTCCTTAGCTTGCACTTCTTAGTTTAACATGTGACCTATTTAAACATCTCAGCTGAATGTACACGAAGAAACATCTCACCTGATTACAGAATATTATACAAAATATACAGTAAGATTTTAAAAGTAATGGACATGTCCCTGTAACTGTTAGCCAGTGGCCAATACAGCAGTATTTCTGCTTTAGAGGTCTTCACGTTCTTGTTGGTATGATATGGACTATAAACAAAAAGCAACTAACAGAGTTTTTTAAAATAATCTTGGCTTAAATTCTAAGATTCACACAGACACAGAGTGAATGTGAATGCTGGAAATTCATGGTATATCTGAACAAGACACAACGGGCCAAATCTTGCACACCTCACTCTAGCAAAACACCCATTAACTTCAATGGGACTTGTACCTGAGCAAGGAGTGAAGGAACAGGCACCTCAATTCTCACTCAAGCAAAGCTCCAACGATATGGTCCAGGGATATGAGCAAATTCCAGCAGGAAATCTGGAATAATCTAGTAAAATGATGATACATTATTTGGATTTGTTTTAGATTTTCCAATGTTAATTGCAGTATCTTATAAGTGTGTGTGTTGCTATATGTCTATTTGTGCCAGCTAAAGTCATTAAGCCCTTCTTCAAATACACATTTCAGCCCAAGGAGATTTAACTGTATCAATGTTATTATTTTATTTTAAAATGCTATTTATAATTCTTGTCAAAGGAAAAATGTAATCCAGATACATATAATACATTCATTTATGAGCTGTAGATAACAACAGGCCTTATTGTCCCCTATATGGGCTATTTGCCAAAAGATGTTTGGTTCCCAAACTCAGAAGATCTGGAATACACACACACATGCATGAACGCACACACAACCATTTGCTCAGCAGCCCTGTGAATCTGGACTAAGTTCTGTCCCCTCTTCCAGTGTCCCTGGCAGTGACGCTGTGCTCTCAGAGGTTCTGCTACCATATCCATCCTTTGGAAGAGGCGTGTTCAATATTGTGGAAGGGAATGGCAGGTGAATTAATGCTGATAAGATCTGCATTAACTTAGTTGCAAAAATCCCAAGGTATGAGAGAGCTTTCAACCACTGGTCTTGCTCCCTATGCAGCCATTTGAAGGAGCGTCTAGTAGGTCAGGGCTAAAAAACGGAAATGATATTGTATGAGGTGGCACTAGATTTCGTCATGTTGATCTCTAGGGCACTAATATTACCATGTAAGAAAATATATTCCAGTTTTTCCACAATTCTCACATTTCAAGTAGGATGTATTATTTTTTAAAAAGTAGGAATAAATGCTAATTAGTACAACCTCTTTACCCACATATATACACATACTAGAGATTGAAAAACAATTCACAGACTGCATCAAAAAAGAGGGGAAAAATCTGGGTTACGTTAAACTTCCTTACACAAAATTCTGAGATAAACAAAGTAACAAAACCATATCACGCCCTCCTCATTGTCAGGTTTCATATCATCAGAGCTCTCGAGAAATATTTTATTTAAGAGGATTCTGCCTCATCATACTCAGTGAAAATGTCTGTTTTTTTCCTTCTAAGATAATACATATTTTGGCCAGGGAAAGAATTGCTCCTGTGCACTGTGAGATGTTTCCTCCGTTGATAAGTTATTTATGAAATTGCAGAGAATATCATAACCTTGCCTCTCCTCACCTTTTAAACCATCACTTCTTCCTCATCTGAGAGGCATTTTAAAACTGCAGATAAGGTAGGAAACATGACTTGGGGCCAAGGATTTTAGGTTTTCATTTTTTACTCCCGTCTAAACTTTAGACATTTCCCAGTAAATCTCCAGTTACTGCATTCCTCCCTTGTAACCAGAGATGCCGCTCTCAAGAACCAAAGTAGACAGTCAGCATTTGGGAGTTCCTCTTTTGCCCTTTTTGGAGGCACAACTAAAAAAGAAAAATCACTGTCTCATGTATGAACCACCAGCACCTTCCAGCTCTTCACTACTTTTCATTGCCCAGTTCTGTTTTTAAGAACTTGATTGTAATGTTTAATAAGTCATAGGCATGTTAAACAGATTTGCTCTAAGCAGTTTTTGTTTTAATTTGCAAGTACTCTAAATGACAAACAATGATTTTGGTGATATATGAACCAGTAATGTGCCTATATTTTAAGGGATAAGGAAAGCCTATGTTTGTTGATAATAATTTGCATACAAATACAAACAGCTCACCCATGATTATTAGTGTCATGTTTCTCTGTCAGAAAAACGCATCACACTGGATAACCAAAACCTGCTTTAACAGTTGCTACATTAGACATTTAATTTTCTGTATGCAATATGATTTAAACAAAAAAATTAAACCAAATACTTGACTAAATGTATGCTACTGCAGGTCACAGAGATTATAATCAAAAGTACACAGCTCAAAAATTAAATAAGAGTGCATTCTGCTTTACAGACATAACATTCATGGATAATAATGGCTAAATTAGATCCTTCTACTTAGAAGGTGAAAGCTGAACTTCCCACAAATAAAGACACTAAAACACATACTTAAGAGGGAAATCAAGCCAGGGGGCAGGTCTTCAGCTGGTATAAATTGGCATAATTCCATTGACTTCAGTAAACAATTTATACCATCTGAGGATCTGCCCCATTGGCTTCCTTCCCCTACCTTAAGCATGTGGAAATCACCTTGGGCAAGGAGCTTCTGCAATTGCAAGCTCACACTTGCACAGAAAATTCCTAAATTCCTAAAGGCTTAGCATTTAATCCTCAAAATACATGGGCTCACATTAACATACAGTCGAACCCATTTATCTCGACCTCGGTTAACTTGCCAATCCTATTAACTCGAGGTTTTACAAGTGGAACCGCCAAACTCCCTCTTTATCTTATGGGTTTCTCATCCGTTATGTCGATTTGCCCAACCCTAATATCTCGAGCCCGGCTCCCCGCGTCCCCAGCCGCCCGCTCCCTGGCTCTCCAGCCGCGCGGTTCCCCAGCCGCCCGCTCCCCGCGTCCCCACCGCATACCTGGTCCCCGCTGTGCCTGCCGCCGGTCCGCCCGGCTCCGCTTCGCCGGTCCCCGCTTTGCTGCCCGCCCCTCCGCCCGGCTTCGCGTCGCCGCCCGCCCGCCCGGCCCCGCATACCCGGTCCCTGCCCGTCCCCGCCCGCCCGCCCGTCCCCGCATACCCGGTCCCTGCCCGTCCCCGCCCGCCCGCCCGGCCCCGCATACCCGGTCCCTGCCCGTCCCCGCCCGCCCGTCCCAGCATACCCGGTCCCTGCCCGTCCCCGCCAGCCCGTCCCCGCATACCCGGTCCCTGCCCGTCCCCGCCAGCCCGGCCCCGCATACCTGGTCCCCGCTTTGCCTGCCGCCTGCCCGCCCGGCTCCGCTTCGCCGGTCCCCGCTTTGCCGCCCGCCCCTCCGCCCGGCTTCGCTTCGCCGCCCGCCCGTCCCGGCATACCCGGTCCCTGCCCGTCCCCGCCCGCCCGTCCCCCCCCGCATACCCGGTCCCTGCCCGTCCCCGCCGCCCGGCCCCGCATACCCGGTCCCTGCCCGGCCCCGCCGCCCGGCCCCGCTTACCCGGTCCCGCTTCGCCTGCCGCCCGGCCCGCTTACCGGGTCCCGCTTCTTTGGCTGCCCGGCTCCGGGTCCCCGTCCCGCTTCGCCGGATCCAGCCACGTGCAGGCACCGCGGTAAGGGGGCAGGGAGGGGGTGTTGGAGAGAGGGCAGGGGAGTTCAGGGGTGGGGGGTGGATAGGGGTTTATCTCGATCATCGGTTATCTGGACTATTTTTGGCAAACCCCTAGGCCGGCGACATAACAGGGTTCAACTGTACATCTTGGAAAATCAGCTGCTGGACTTGAAATGCACTAGTTGGTTTTTCAAGATTTGAATCTATGTGTATTTGAGAGAAGGTTCTAGTCATAAGTCTTAAGAATGTGGATGTGAGACTTTTCAAGTATAGCAGCTGATTTTCCAAAATATACTCTCATATGACTCTATGTAACTGAGAAGAGTAGAGAGTTCTAAGTCTTAAGGATTTTGGAATACTGTTTTTATTATTCTAGTGGTGTTTTGAAATAAACATATGTTAAAATTCAGGGAGAAATGTGGCCTACAACATTAACCTAATTCTTCAAAGCTTTTGTGGGTCTGAGAGGATGGAAATATTAGATGTAATATGTGGTTCTAGTTCTTTGATTTCCAACATGTTGCATTAACCAAAGGAATACAGTTAGGCAAAAAGGGCTTTTCTCCCTTACTGATTGGCTAAAACTGTCCCATATTTTACCCGCTTTAAATAGCATTCAATGTCCTGACTTACTAACAGATTTCAAAAAGTAGTTGCTGGAATCCACTGTCAAACTGCAGAATCAGGCACTAAAACTGTTAGTGTCCATGAGTTCAGTTGGTACAGAGAAAATAAGCCTTTAGAAAAAATATGTGAAAATAACAAAGAACAAAACAAATCAGAAGCAAAAAGTAGGAGAGAGGAATTGCTTATTCTGTTAATTAATGTGCATAATCTTAGACCATGTCCTGAATGTCGACAGACGCAAGTTCCAAGACATTCAAATAAAGGGACTGTTAGCAAAAGTGTCACCACAGCTGTTTGTTCCAACGGTGCATGAGAACACAGATCTTTCAAGTAACCCAAACCCAAATCATAGGCTTCATGGATCAAGACCAGTACCTTTAATTGTTCCCAGAGCAAACTGAAAGTCAGTGCACACTTCAGAGAATAGGTGTAATATGCTCTCCATCACTAACTCATAGCTGATAAGTGGGCAGCTGCATTCTGCACTAGCTGTAGCTTCCAAATGGTCTTTGAGGGTAATTCCCTGTAGAGCACATTGCAACAACCAATTTGGAGGTCACAAGAGCTGAGATAACATTTCTGCAGAGAGGGAAATAATCAATTGCTTATTATCCAAAGGCAAATGGCTGCTGCCAAAATCCAAAGGCACTTCCAGTTTGCAGACCTTACTGGAAAAAAAAGACTGGCGTACCTCTACAAATAACAGTCACTGTCACCATCATACTGCAGATGCTAAGTGTCTCCCCTGCTGGAGACCACAGACAGGTGCTGAAAACCTCAGGGTCAATACTATAAAAGGCTACAGTTAGATCTAAAAGAATCAGCATGGGAACTTGACCTCTGTCCATTTCTAAGGGATAATCAACCAATGAAATTAGTGCAGTTTGTGCACCACACCCAAGTCAACAGCCAGATTAAAAGGGGGTAATCTGAGGACTCCAGATGTCACCAGAGTTGTCCTCCCACAAACTGCTGAATAATCTTCCCCCAAAAGGGGAAATTAGAGACAGGTGATATTTATTATTTGTATCAAGGTAATGCCTGGGAGCACCAGTCACAGAGCAGACATAGAATAAAGACATGCCCTAAAGAGCTTACGTGCTAATTACAAACTGTTAAATTTCCTTCAACAGGTTTTAGAATAATGCCAAGTAATCAATAGTTGGTAAAGTCGCCAATGTCAAGAGATGTCAATGTTAAGCATGAGCTTAATAACCCCTCACTTGAGGAATATGGCAACTTCCCCTTCAGTGCCTCACGAGCTCCAGTGATATCATCGTTTGTTAACAGTGGGCTTCAGTTTGTCTTGTTAAAGAGTACTCGACTCTTTGTGGGGGAGACAGCAGTAACCTTGGTAAGGACATGGACATAGAAAAGGGTTATCAGGGGAACTGAGTGTATTGTTATTTTGATTTTTAAAAAATATCTAAAATAGGTAAAGGATTAAAAAAATTAATTTTTATTCTATTGGAATGAGGAACCCAAACAATAAAAAAATACCCAAAACCCAAAACTAAAAACTGGCAAAAGTGAAAGTTTAAAACAAAAAAGAAACAGACTTTAAAACCCCCTGAAAAAGGACAGGGGTTTGAAGAAAATAAAATATCCAGGCAAAGGCAAATACATTTTTTTAAATGAACTGGGCAGAAATTAAAGGGGAAGCAAATAAATGAAATGGAAAATGTCTGAGGACAATTGCATCACATTCATTAAGCTGTACGCTAGCAATGTAAGAGTGTGATCTTATCACTGTTCTCTTTTTTCTCTCAACTCCTTCTCCTTCCTGTTTGTTAAACTCACTTGTGTGCCTTAAAATCAGACTTCATGCAGGGACCACATTTTACTATATGTCTTGACAACGTATAGCACAATGGGATTCTGATCCTGATTGGGAGCTCTGGGTGCTATTGCAATATACATTGTTTTTAAATTTCACTGCAGTTGTACTTTCCCAATCACAAGACTAAATGAAGTTAAGGTGCAAGTGTGTATTCAAATGTTTTATTCCTCACATCGACACATATCTTCTCACCACTAGGGGAGCAAGGCTTGGGCTAATGGTTTGCATTGTTTACTAACTAATCCAGGAAGAAACAGAGTTTTGGTTTTGTTTTGTTTTAAAAAGTACTGTCCAGTCCCTTGGAATAGAACATTGCCATGATAATCATCAAACCAGAAGAAAGGGCAGATGGAGAATGTTATGCAGATCATAAATAATAGGAATGATTACAAAATTTTAAAAAAGCAGAGAAGAAATAAGTCTTACCTGCAATGCACAGTAATTGGATGGTTTCCTGTCTGCTGCTGCTGTTTTTGGACAGCTGCAATGAGGTCAATCATTCCTTTTCCTTCAGCAGGAATTCCAATTTCAGGCCATCCATGAAAATGAAATTGTCGGACAAGTCTGCTCTGCTTCTCCTGATAATTCAAAAGTGTGGCAGGAACAGATTTAATATAGTTGTCAGTTTAAAATGCAAGGACATTTTTTTTTTTTTACTTTTAACATTTCTTATACAAAAATTTGTAACGTGATGATATAGGGCCATTTTCAACCTGGTGCATGACAAATTAATCGTGCAGCTCAGGTAGTTGTATCTCTTAATGCCCTGTGTGGTATACTGAAAATTGACCCTATAATTTCCCCTTTGATTTCCGCAACTGTTTCATCTAGCTAGTTCTAAGGGCATATTGTAGAGACTATTAATTTCAAATATGAAAATCAATGGCTTAGGGTTTTCATCACTATCAAGGCTGTATCCAAAATGTCAGTGAAAACGTCAAGCTCACAAACTGAGGACCTTTTTGTAGTCTAAACCCTTTTATTCAGTTTTGTCCAACTTTATTTGTTATCTGAAAAATTAACCACCTTTGCCCCTAGAGATGTTGATTATTTAAGCATTCTTACAGAAAGGGCATAGATGGGTATTTATTTCATTACAGTTTTCTATTATGACTTCTCACTATTGCATGATTATTCCAAATATAATTACTATGAGCCAGGTCTGACGGAGTGCAACAAGGGTGCACCAGAAGGGGGAGCATGCAAAGCGCTGTCACAACTGCACACTCATAGATCTTGGTGTGAAAGAGGCAAGGTAATGTAGGAAAAATACAGGGCAGTCAAAAACTGATAGTTCTGTAGAATTTTATAACCTCTTTGAGATGATTTGAACAATACACAGAGAAATATTATTCCATTACTCTAGAAATCACTATGAGAAGAATGAGTTCAGTACCTGTTGACTAAAATTTAGGGCTAGATTGTGCTTGGCTCCTGTCTGGATAGACTGTGTTGGCACATATGGAGAAGTTGGAAAGAGCTTCTTGCCTCTTTGACGCAGAGGCCAAACTCCATTGTTGTGCTTATGTTCCCCTGGGCACAAGGGCTATTCCTGGCTAACCAACAAGCCACCACAAAAGATGGGGTTAGAACTGGCCAGGCTTGGAAAAATGTGGCCTCTGCACCCTATTAGACCTTAACTACACTGAGATTATATGTATATATATATATTTTAACATTTCCCACTGTTGCACTATTACTGGTATTGCTCCATTGCTGGTAACAATGGTGGGAGCTCAGATCATCCAACCTTCCTCAAAAGCAAATGTAGATGACTTATAGGTAAAAACAGCAACTCCTGCTCCATACTAGAATTTCCAAGGTTGCCACCACAGGTAGGTAGCAGTGCACCAGAGGGACATTTTGAGAAAAAGCTCAGTGCAGGCAAACTCATCCTATTTGGCACACTGTTTTGTGCTATGAAGACTAGACCACTTAATCATATTTGTGCAAATGGTTTGTCCTGTCCTCCTTCTCAGCTGTGTGTGCAGTAGGATATTCTAGAATGCACTGCCTCAAATGTTGCTGCTGCTGCTTTGTGTGTTTGTTCTCTGGGTTCCCTATCCTCTGCACAGGCATTATAGGATACTCATCCAGATGTACCCAGGTTGCACTGACATTAACACTGTTAGGCAGCATGGTAGGTGGGGATGCAGAGCATGATAGTGATGGTGAAAGAGCTGCTGTGTGAACACAAAAGGAATTGTGTTATTTGTGCTTCTAATGGTTTACAATATCACAGTCAGAAGTCAAAGCATGCCAGGAATGGATGTCTGTGTAGCAGGATACCTATAACAATCCCTTACTATACTTCATAAACTCATTGCTTTAGCTTAGTTCCTTCTGTCTTGTGCATGTGTGCGCGCACATAAACTTTAGTCATAGTCAGATTCTAAACTTTTACTGCAGGAAAACTAAGAGTTTTCAAAAAACAACGATGCAGTCATTTGCCAAACAAATTATGACATTTCTAGTGATATTTATAACACTGTGATTTCCTAGGTCTTGAACCAAGGCCTGGGAGTCCCCAGACAGCCACTCAATGTCTGCTGAAATCTGGTGGGCTGAGAAGCTAGTAGGACAATAGCCTCAGCCCAGGCACTATCCATGGGGACGCTGACTGGAGGATCACCCTGCTCCGCTGATTAGTCCAACTATGCTATTTAAGCCAGAAGCAGGCACAGGAAGAATGTCTGAGCAACAAGGTGATTTCCTGTTGTAGCTGCATAGGACCCTGCTTGTGCCTGCCTCTTGCACCAACCCTGTTCCTGATTCCTACTCTGCTTCTGGCTCCTGCCTCATCCCGTCTTTGCTCCTGTTCCCACCATACTCCTGCTCTGTGCTTGATCCTGGGGAGGGAAAGCTCAGTGGTTTGAGCACTGGCCTCCTAAATCCAGGGTTGTGAGTTCAATCCTTGAGGGGGCCACTTAGGGATCTGGGGATAAAAATCAGTACTTGGTCCTGCTAGTGAAGGCAGGGGGCTGGACCTTTTAGGGGCCCTTCCAGTTCTATGAGATAAGTTTATCTCCGTATATTATCCTTGCCTCTCCTCCAGTTCCTGCCCTTGTGCCTTGCCTCCAATCATCAGTTAGCAGTCATGGCTCTCACCCAGCCTTCAACTTCTGACTCTGGTTTGATCTTTGGCTCAGGCATTTGATCTCTGACCCTCATTATCAATTCCTGGTTCTGACTCTGGCTTGAGCCCCGGCTCTGGTAACTAGCAGTTAGTTGACTCTCGTGCTGACCCTTGGCTTGTTCCCCAATCTGGATTCCTGGTCTGACTACTAGACCAGACTGCCTACATCCTGGTCCATAACAACCACACAAGGTTCAAGAATGGCCCTGAGAGTATCACTCATTCAACTACAGGATCCTACTTGTCTGGAAACAGTTGATGGTGGGCAGAGGTATTTGTGTTATAAAGAGATTTCATTATAATTTAATACATTTGGGCAAATTTTCAGCAACATGTATGTGCATTTATTTTACTACAACTCTCAACAACTATAAAAAGAACTGCATTTTTGTTTAGCACAAAATAAAACCACTAGATTAAAAGAGGGAATGCTGAATTGGCCAGAATTTCCATTTGATTAATGTGATATGACTCCTTAAACAAACTGTTTTATACAAGTACTTTCTCTTAATTAATAAAAGGCTAGCTGACAGTTAGCTGATATAAAACACACTTTATTTCTCACAAAACCTATGTAATGTATTGTCTTGGCTTACCACACAGACACAAATGCACAAGTTCATAAATCTATCATGGTTATAAATAATTAAAAGTGTAGGAAACACTATACTTTCAAGACAATACCTGATTGAATGTGATTATGAAGTCCCTTACGCTTATGGCATCCAAAAGACTGTCATTCTTTAGCTCTATATTTATCTCTCCATGAGTTACAGAGCCCTCTGATGGCCAGTACTGAAAACATTTTTCCTGTAAAATTGAAACAGAATAGTAAATGTTCCTTGCAACATTCTTCTGCTAAGCTCTAAGCTGTTGTGCACATCTTAGAAGGTCATGACCAGCATTTTAAACTTGTTCTACAGAAGTTCTGCAGTTAAATGCCTATTCAGTGTCTAGCCTAAACCAGCTATTTCGTAAACTCCTTGCACTATTTAAGACAGTAGTAGTAAGTTAATTAGCACTTCAGGCTGTTAGAAAACAAGCCAATATACAAAATATAGGTGATAACTATGCTGGATTTGGGACAAAGGAAAAAGTAAAACAATTATTAGTGATGCTAATGTATGAAAACACTGGTGGAAGTAAAAATGGGGGATTAATTCCCTCCCCCCCAAAACTAAAGACAAACAAACCTGGGACTAAGTCCAAAAACCAACTCTTCAGATCAGTCATGCCACTGTGTGAGATACTATACAAAGGTTGCTTGTGCAACCATAATTCATCCCCCTTGTGCACATGCATTATGATAGTCTTTAACTACATTATCCCTTACTATTTTTTTCCATGGGACCTTTGCCTCGTTCAATGCACAGGATGGATAGTGCTCAGGGAATAAAAGTTATTCAGTTTTTCTTTTTATCCTTATCATTCAGTGTGACCTCCTGCCTTATTTACTGCATGCTATCCAAACCCAAAACTGAATACATAATTATTCATTTCTTCTGTCTTCTCTAGGGCACTCATCACCACAATATCTGAGTGGCTCACTAATATTAATGAATTTTATACCACATCTCCCCTGTGAGATAACAAAACATTATTTGCCTCATTTTACAGATGGAGAAAAGTGAGACAAAAAAACCTTGCCAGTGGCACACAGAGCTAGGATGGCTCCCAGCCCTGTACAGATTCCTCCAGACCACATTGCCTTATTACAAGAATTTTTGAGCATCAACATCAAGCATATACTTCATGCGCAGTTGTAAGTGTTCCACACTTTTGCAAAACAGGCCCATGTATGTCAAGTTCGACAACCAGAAAACGAACACACAAGTAGTAGCCACCTGCCAAAATTGTGGCTTAAAATACTTGCTCGGCATTGCATTGGAAAACTATGGCAGAGGCAGGGATAGCAGTGAGTTCTCCTCTGTGGCAGTCACCTGCCTTAACTACAAGAGCATCCTTTTTCTTCCTGCAGTCTCCTGCCTTGTTTGCTACACACCTTCCAATTTTGTACAGCAAACAAGGTAGAGATCCTACAAACAGCCTCATTCACTACATAACCCTGATTCATCCCCTGAGCACCGTTGTCCTGAAACAGGCAGGAGTCCATTTGAAACTACATGGTTTTACTATATGATCATGTAATTAAATGCATATGTACAAGAGGACCAAATTAAAAGCTTGCACAGACAATTGTAATTCTTGCATTACCTAACTTTGTTCTTGACTTTGCAAACTAAATAACATTCTTTTAATTTTTTGTATGTAGTTTCCTAGGCTTTTTTAAAAAGTAAAAAGGTAAAACCAAATTTAATTATGTACTACTGTAAAAAAAGGTCCCATCATGCACCATCCTCAGGGTTTGAACCCTGAACTTTCAGCACTGCAGCACAGCTTGTACTACAGGACTCCCTTCATTAGCTTATCAAAAGAAAAGAGTGTTATCCTAGAGGGAGAAGAGCCACTAGAGCGAGGGTTCAGGGTTACTAGGTGGAATCTGGCTCAGTTAAGAACATAAGAAAGGCCGTACCGGGTCAGACCAAAGGTCCATCTAGCCCAGTATCTGTCTACCGACAGTGGCCAATGCCAGGTGCCCCTGAGGGAGTGAACCTAACAGGCAATGATCAAGTGATCTCTCTCCTGCCATCCATCTCCATCCTCTGACGAACAGAGGCTAGGGACACCATTCTTACCCATCCTGGCTAATAGCCATTTATGGACTTAGCCACCATGAATTTATCCAGTCCCCTTTTAAACATTGTTATCGTCTCCCACAATGAGGTGGGGGGAGCTGCTGTCCACATGGTCTCCAACAGGGATGGGTGGATAAGCCTTTGGGTCCATTTACTGGTGGGATGGGGAGAGGATTTGTCAGGGAAGCTTGGCCCAACTTTCCCCACAATCCACTACAGCTGTATGGCAGCAGCCAGAATGTTTACTTCTGGAGTTCCTATTATAGGGTCTATCTTGACTTTAGTAAGGCTTTTGATACTATCTCGCATGACCCTCTCAACAAACTAGGGAAATACAACCTAGATGGAGCTACTATAATGTGGATGCATAATTGGTTGGAAAACTGTTCCCAGAAAGTAATCATCAGTGGTTCACAGTCAAGCTGGAAGGGCATAACAAGTGGGGTCCTGCAGGGATCAGTTCTGGGTCTGGTTCTAATCTATATCTTCATCAATGATTTAGATAATGGCATAGAGAGTACACTTATAAAGTCTGTGGATAATATCAAGCTAGGAAGAGTTGCAAGTGCTTTGGAGGATAGGATTAAAATGGAAAATTATCTGGACAAACTGGAGAAATGGTCTGAAGTAAATAGTCTGAAATTCAGTAAGGACAAATGCAGTGTACTCCACTTAAGAAGGAACAGTCAGTTGCATACATACAAAATGGGAAATGACTGCCTAGGAAAGAGTACTGCAGAAAAGGATCTGGGGGTTATAGTGGATCACAACCTAAATATGAGTTAACAGTGTAACAGTGTTGCAAAAAAAGCACACATCACTCTGGGATATATTAGCAGGAGTGTTGTAAGCAAGACATGAGAATTCTTTCACTCAACTCCACGCTGATTAGACCTCAACTGGAGTATTGTGTCCAGTTCTGGGTGCCACATTTCAGGAAAGATGTGGACAATTGGAGAAAGTCCAGAGAAGAGCAACAAAAATGATTAAAGGTCTAGAAAAAATGACCTATCAGGGAAGATTGAAAAAACTGGGTTTGTTTAGTCTGGAGAAGAGAAGACAGAGGAGATATGATAACAGTTTTCAAGCACATAAAAGGTTGTCACAAGGAGGGGGAAAAATTGTTCTCCTAGACCTTTAAGGATAGGATAAGAAGCAATGGACTTAAATTGCAGCAAGGGTGGTTTAGGTTGAACATTAGATCAAACTTCCTGTCAGGGTAGTTAAGCACTGGAATAAATTGCCTAGGGAGGTTGTGAAATCTCTATCACTGGAGATTTTTAAGAGCAAGTTAGACAAACACCTGTCACGGATGGTCTAGATAATACTTAGTCCTGCCATGAGTGCAGGGGACTGGACTAGAGGACTTCTCTAGGCCCCTTCCAGTCCTACAATTCTGTGATTCTATGACGGTTTTGAATGTTGCTGAAATTTTGCTGACAATTCAAGCAACAGAAGTGGCAATGTTCCAAAGCATATATATCTCAGCTAAACCTGAGTGGAATTTCATGAGACAAAGAAAAGGCACTTCTGTAGCCCAAGGTCTTCCCCCCTGCCATATATTAAATACCTGCTGCAAACAGTGGAAGAGTTAGCACGTCTCTAAAAGAGGCAGCCAGAATATTTTATAAGGAAGTGTTATGCAACCTAAATATAAGGGTGTGACGAAGTAGGGAATTTTCTTAAAGTTTTGTATGAATATTACGTGTGCCTCAGTTTCCCCTATGTGCTGCATGTTTAATCAGGTGGTGGGGAAGAGTGTTTATTGTTGCAGATGAGCAGGTGTGACACTGCCTAGCAGCCTGGACCCCTGACAACAGCCTGGACACTTTGGAACTTAGCAACTGGTGATCCAAAGGCTCTCCTCGATTTGGAAGCCAGCTGGTTTTGGCCAGTGGGAGAACAAAGGGCTGAAGAGAGCGAGCTCAGGTGATCTGTTTGCCCAGGAAAGAAGACAAAGGAGGGGCTTCTGGGAAGGTGATATAGTGTGGTCAGCAGAAAGGAAGATCGATTCTGGACTGGGGACAAAGAGAGGTCTGAGCCAACTTGGACTGGGGACAGACCCAGTTGGACTATGCTGTAACTTTCTATTCTTGAGGCTATCACAGAAGCACCAGGGACATACAGAGCCAAGAAAGAGCACCGGACCGGTGATTCCATGGCATAGGATCATTACCGGCACTACATATAACAACAACAATAGTTTGTGCAATTCATTTTCATGAATTTTTAGTCCCCTGAATAAGACATTATATTACACTTGATGTCTATGAATGTAGCTGTAAGTTAAATGGACAAAATTTAGTGTGCACAAGCCCTTTGCTTGTAGGATGGTGAGCCCAGTGGGGCAAAGGGCACAGAATAATCAATGCAGGGAGATTCAAGGCAGGAAAGGAAAAAGGATGTATTAACAGAAAGAACTTGGACTTTATAATTACAAACTTTGCACAACTGAATTATACCTGCTCCCTTTCTTGAACTTCTGTAAGCATAACAATCGTGTGACATTTCCACTCCCACACCATTCGCCAGAAGTCTTCCACTGTATGAGGAAGTGGGCCTTGGGTTGCAATGAAATAATCCTTCTGGCGATAGCCCTTCACAGAAAGATAGAAGATAACTCATCACTGATACAGTTTTGAATACAGCAACTTTTCTTTTTCATATTTTAAATTCTGACCCACTCTTATCAGTATCTCCTAGTTATCTAGAAATACTGCATCATCATTTGTTCTGAAGCCTGAGTAACATTTATTAATACTTAGGGCCGGATTCTGTCACCTTCACTCATGTTAGTACTCCACAACTAGTCACACTGATTTCAGTGGGGCCACTTTCAGAGTAAGATAGTATTCACCATGAGTAAATGTGACAGAATCAAGCCCTAAATCACTGGTTTTCAAACGTTTGTACTGGTGACCCCTTTCATGCAGCAAGCCTCTGAGCGTGACCTCCCCCCTTATAAATTAAAAATGGGGGAGTTTAATTTAATGGAAGCTTGGGGCTGTCAGCCCCATGGAACTGACAGCTCGCTACCCCCATGTAACCACCTTGTGACCCCGTAAGGGTTCCTGCCCTAAATAATTTGCTTTTCTAAAGATAATATAAAAACAATTTTAGTTAAACTGTATGCAACAAAACAAACCATTCTGTCAGCAAGAGAATTATATGCTATTTTGTCAAACAGAAACTCTCTGCATGGGCAAATATAGATTACATGGTACACAGAAACACATGTTCCAATTTTCTTGTTGGAGTTTTCTAAATGCAATACATTGTTTAGTTTGGTTGTAAAAAATTGTTTTCACAGTTGAAAAGCACTCAGGTTAAAACAGTCTTGGAGAAAATTCCAAAACCTGAATGCAGAAGCAAATATACAAATACGAAAAAGCCTTAGAAGACCTAGAAATTGCTTTGTTATGCATATTTGCATATTATTACTGTAGTTTAAGTAGTGATGACAGAACCCTATTATGGTACTTTATGTTCATTTCATTTTAAGCTGATCTTGTACAGTTATAGCCAAAATCTCAAAGGGGCTTCAAAACAGCTCCAAATTTGTGCCTGTGATCTCACACAATCATTATCGCCAGCAAAAACCCAAATTAAGGTATTATTAAAATTAATAATCACACATTTGATATAAATAAATAGACATTTTAGTTACTTTCTTCATGATCCCTGGAAAGTGGGAAACCTTAGAATCCATTTTTAAATATGAGTGAAAAAATATAAAAAGATCTTAAAATATGTTAAAATTACACAACTTTGAAAAACTATGCTTAAAATAGTTTAAACTAATACTGCATAAGCATTATGACAAAAACTTTCTGAAATCATTAAATGGCTTTTTGCCATGGCAAGTTAACATTGCTAGCACTGCAGAATGACTTACCAGATTTGTAGTAACATCTGGAAAGCAATATCTTAAGACAGCGGTTAGTACCCCTGGGAAGGATAACTTTTTTACCTCACTGTACATACTACTCATGACAAATTTGGAAGCTAACTATATATGAACTATATTAAAATGTATAAGGAAATAAAAACTCCCTTCAATTCTAAGACCACACTCACCTCTCCCCTCCTCTACCCACTCCTCCAAAAGACCCTACTGCTTTCTTAATAAATGCTCATTTGCTTTTATTTCAGAAAAAGAACATCTGTGTTTGAAAAAGAAAGTAGAGGAAGCAAATTTAAATTAGGAATGTGATCAGCTACCTAAGTCGGCATTACACAGCCCCACCAGTTAGTTTAAATGTACCACTATTTCTGACTCAATTTTAATCATCTTACAACATTACTTTAAGAAATACACCATTAGAAAAAATATTGAGAGGAATAGCGAAGTCAAAGAAGAATGAGGATGGAGACTTAATTCCCCTTGTCACTAGAGATGAATTCCTCCAAGTTAGGGTGGGTGCACATTGGTGGACAGAGTGGGGAATCTTGCATTTGAGTTGCAATGTGGGAAATCACTTGCTGCCTGTACTACACTGGTTATGTGGATGAATGGAGGACCTAAATCTCTAGAACTGTCAGTTTGACACCTTTCAAGAGCATTAAATTAGCTAAAAATGTAATTGTGGAAAATTGTCAAAAACGTTTCAAATGTTTCATGTGCTTCTGTTGCATTAGTGTTTTAATAGAATTCTCTACATAGCTGGAAGGCAGAGAGAATCTGCAAAGTAGAATAATCCCCTGTTAGAATGCCAAGTTAACATAGGCTGTTTCATGCTGCTAGTGAATATATCTAAAAGGTGGTAAAATAAAGCAGATATTGATATTGTTATAATCAACAATATCAATATTGTTGTTCAAAGATAAAGTTAAAATGGGAGAGCACAGTTCCAAACTGGGCCACCAGGGAAGCTGTTCATTGTAGCTCCCATCCTGAAGACTAGCAGCGCCATTTTGGGAAAAACATGTTAAGTGGGAACAGGGAAGTTGGCTCTTGAAGGAAAAGTGAGGGAGCAATGAGCAGTGGCTGGGTACAGCTGGGACATTGGAGGGCAGAGCTTTACCCTTTACTGGGTCAACTCTTGGAAAAGTCGGAGAAGCCCAATCCAAAAAGGACCAGGACAAAATAAGATAGGGGACAGTTCTGTATAGAGAAGACAGCCCTGCAAAGGGAAGGTAAAGATGCAAGAGAAGTGGCTGTGAATGTTTCATTCATACTGCAGCAAAGTTTAGTTCAGCTTCTGAAACGAGTATTTATGTTCCGGTATATTCCTCCCATCTGTCCAGAGTGCAACACTTCCTTCATTTTAAATCACCGAGGACAAGTTTTAACAGGATGTAGCCAAAATGGCTTCAGGGAAAGTGAAGGCTTTAGATTTCCAAATAGACATTATTATATTTATTTCTATTTTTAAACACTTCGGAGGTGCTCAGGTACTATGCAGATAGGGGCCTTGTAAGTACCAGCTGGACAGACAAACTGACCTTCATAATGTAAATTGTAGCTTCTTTTTTTTTTGTTTTGCTAGTTTTCAACTCATTATAGTCATTTATATAAAACAAAGCACAAAAATATATTATTCTCCTTCTTAAACTGTATAACATAGGAAAACAAGGTACAGATGGTAAGTAAACAGTATAAGCCACAGCAGATGAGCCGTTACTTCCCTCAGACTGCCAGGCAGGACCAAAGGAGGAGAAGGAGCAGGGGAAGGAGGAGAAGGAGCCCCAATCTTCCTCATCAGGCCCTACGCAGTCAGCTCCCTGGCACCCCAGGTCATCAAATCACTCATTTTGACAAGACACTTGAGGTTGACATCGCAATCCCCTCTGCATTGGATCCAGCTGCCCCTTGTTTTCCAACCGTCTTTCCTATTTCCTGGATGCCTGGACCCATATCACCTTAGACCGCTGGGTTCTCAGTACGACAGAGCTAGGGTACACCAACTAATTCCTGTCCACACCAGCTTCTCATTCCCCCTTCTCACAAGCTCCTGTTGGAGCAAGATGTCCAATTCCTCCTTCGCGTGGGAGACATGGAAGAGGTTCACTCTCACTTTAGAGGAAAGGGGTTCTATTTCCACAGCTTCCTAATTCTGAAAGCCAAAGGGAGTCACTCCCATTCTAGACCTGCAACGTCACAACTGATATCTCAAGAACCTGACGTTCTGCATGGTTTCCTTGGCGTCCATCATTCTTTCACTGGATCCCAAGAATTGGTATGCTACCCTTGAGCTAAAGGATGCTTACTTCACATTTCGATCTTTCCTAAGGTTTGTAGTGAACCCAAGGTCACTACCAGTTCATGGTTCTCCCATTCAGCCTGTCAGTCATCCTGTGGATTTTCACAAAGTGCATGTCAGTAGTAGTGGCCTTCCTCAGAAAAAAGGGATACCACGTATTCCCATACCTTGATGACTGGCAGGTCAAGGGCTGGTCTAGAGCTCAAGTGGAAGCGAACACCTGTCTCATTCAATCAACCTTCAATGCATTGGGCCTTCTGTTAAACGTCCAGAACTCCATCTTGATCCTGGTTCAAGGGATAGAGTTCACTTGGGCAGTGCTCAACTTGGTGTAAGCAAGGACACTACTTCCAAATGACCGGCTCCTCTTGATTGCATCCCTGATAAGATCTCTCCAAGGTCATCGGATCAGGATTGCGAGAAAGTGCCTGAGTTTCCTGGTCACATGGTATCATGCACATACATAGTGCAACATGTGAGGCTACTACTCAGACCTCTGCAAGCCTAGCTAGCTACGGTCTACTCCCCATCTCGCCATCACCTGGACTCAGTGGTCATGGTTCTGGCCCAGGTGCTCAACTCACTCACATGGTATGCGGAGGGGTAACCTTCTCAAAACCCCAGCCATCCTTATCTCTGGTATGCAATGCATCGGCCCTCGGAAGGGGAACCCACCTAGGGTCTATCAGAACTCAAGGTCTTTGGACTCAAGAAGAGCTTCCCCTGCACATCAATGTCAGGGAGTTCAGGGCAGTAGGTCTAACTTGCCAGGCCAAATCCATTTTTGATCCTCAAGGACAATATGACAGCTATGTTCTACATAAACAGACAGGGCAGGGCACATTCTCTCCCCATGTCAGGAAGCAATCTGCCTGTGGGAGCTCTGCATTGATCACTCCATCAATCTAGAGGCATCTTGCCTTCCTGGAACTCAGAACCAGTTAGCAGACCACCTCAGCATGTCTTTCTCCTTTCACCATGAGTGGTTTCTCTGTCCAGACATTGTGAGGGACATCTTCCAATAGTGGGGGATTCACCTCATAGACCTGTTTGCCACCCAAACCAACAGGAAATGCCACCAGTTCTGCTCCCTGAGAAGTCACAGTCGCAGATGCGTTCCTGTTACTGTGGATAAGGCACCCGTACTATACATTTCCTCCTTTGCTGCTTATTCACAAGGTTCTGATGAAGGTCAAATGGGACCAAGCATAGGTCATCGTCATAGCCTCAGCATGGCCCAGGCAACATTGGTTCTCCACCCCCCAGGCATGTTGGTAGAGACACCACTGCAGCTTCCCTTGCACCCAAACTTGATATTCCAGGATCCCAGTTGGCTGCTGCACCCAAACCATGTGTCTCTGATATGCTGGAAGCTCCATGGCTGAATCCGGAGGAGCAAGTTTGCTTGGAGCAAGTCTGTGAGGTCCTAATGGGCAGTAAAAAGCCATCCACCAGAGCTACCTACCTTGCAAAAATGGTTCTCCATCTGGTGTTTCCAACGACAAGTCCTGCCCCTGTAGTCATCCCTACAACTCATTCTAGACTACCTGCTTCTAAGACAACAAGGTCTAGCCCTTTCCTCAGTCAAGGTCCATTTAACAGCTATCCTGGCCTTCCATCTCAAGATCAACAATCGTTCTGTCTTTTCACACAACATGGTTGTCCAGTTTCTCAAAGGTCTAGAAATGGTGTACCTCCAGGTAAGGGATTCCACCCCTACATGGGACCTAAACCTTGTCCTGTCAAAACTCACCGGACCCTTGCTGTTACTCCTCTCCTGAAAAGTAGCCTTCCTGGTGGCCATCACAATAGCCAGGTAGGTTTCGAAGATCCGAGCCCTCACTTTGAAATGCCCATACACAATCTTTTTCAAGGAGAAGGTCCAGTTGCCACCACACTCGTTCCTTTCAAAATCAGTCTCTTAATTCAATTGCAGTCAAGCAAGTTTTCTGCCAGTGTCCTACCCTAAGCCACATGCCAACAGAGAGGGACAACGCCTCCACTCGGACATTCGATGTGGCTTGGCTTTCTACATACAATAATTAAACCATTCTGCAGATCCACTCAGCTGGCCATAGCAATAGCAGAAAGAATGAAAGATCTCTCCCCATTTCTGCACAGAGAATCTTGTCATGGATTATTTCATGTATCAGGGCATGTTATGATCTCCCGAACATCTCACCCCTGGCTAACCTAACAGCTCACTCTATGAGGTCTCAAGCCTTTTCTGCTGCATTTTTGGCACAAGTTTCAACTCAGGACACCTGCAGTGCGGTAACTTGGTCATCAGTTCACCCATTCACAACACACTATGCCATTATACAATAGGCTAGAGATGATGCCAGCTTCGGCTGGGCTGTGTTATAGTCAGACAGTCCTTAATTTCCGAACCCACCTCCAGTGCAACTGCTTGTGAGTCATATACATTGGAATGGACATATACAAGCATGGGTACTAACCTTTCTGTAATTGTTGTTCTTCGAGATGAGTTGCACATGTCCATTCCAAAACCCACCCTCCAGCCCCTCTCTCAGAGGTGGTTGGCAAGAAGAAACTGAAGGCGAGAGGGGTTGGCAAGGCCCTTTATACTGGCACTATGAGTGTGCAACACCAGGGGGTGCTACAGTTGACCCAATGGATACCACTAGGGGAAAAAATTCTGGCCACTGTGCTTGAGTCCATTGGAATGGACATGTGCAACATATCTCGAAGAACAGTTACAGAAAGATTAACCGTTTTTTCTTGGGAATGGCACTGAAATGGTACGGTCATCCATTTCCTTAGTGCCCTGGACAAAGGCCAAATTCTCTTGGTGATTTATTTATATCTGTAAACTATCTTCAGTACTGCTGATATGACTGCAAGCCACAGTAGGAGTAGATAGAATTGCTTTAGAGAGATTCCACTCACTCCTTTCAGAGCATTCCCAGAATTTGATGCTGAATGGCTGCTCCTTCTTCCCTGGGGTTCTCAGTTATGGAGTCCTGCTGGGCTCATTCCGTCACCTCTTTTGTCTATGTGAAGCATGACCATGCAGCAATATGGCTATAGTGCCATCAATATTCCAACAACAATCAACTCCATGGCCAACATTTTTAAAATTTGGGTACCTAAAGTTAGGAACTCAAGTCTAAGTATAGGCAACTAATTAAAAGTTGCCTGGACTTGTAAAGGTGCTATGTATCTGCAGTTCTCAATGGAGTGAGAAAGGGGGAAGCATTCTGAGGATTTGTCAGAGCCTAAGTGACCGATTCTATGTAACTTACACTGGTGAAAATCAGGAGGGGCTCCACTGATTTCAGTGGAGTTAAGCCAGTGTAAAAACAACGCAGGAGAAGAATCAGGTTCTATAACTGCTCCTTTCACTGAGGTTATCTGTCCACTTATTCCCAAGGTGATCCCTCATGGGCTCCTAAACATAGGTTGCATCCATGGCGAGAAATGCTGATGTACATCTGTGAGCAGGCAAAGGATGGTGCTCTTTTTCTCAGATGCTAGCTTTATTTTGGTCATCCACATCTTTGTAACCTGTAGGCTGGATTATTATAACACGCTCTACCTAGGTGGAACTAACCACTTGGATGTTGAAGACCACTTAGATGTTTCTGTTAGTGAAGAATTTGCTAGGGTGGGTCTTTGCTCATGGTTTGGTCTATGAACTCTAGTTGTGGTGTTTTCCCAATTTAATGCTGATGTCATTTACCTCATGTTATTAAACATTTTCTGCTACACCGAGACTCTGTGCTTGCGAGAGGGGAAGTATTTCCTCTTTGAGGCACCCAGGGGTGCGTGTAAGACTTTCCCAGGTCACTGGGTGGGGGCTCAAGCTGATTTTGCGTTACGTTGTTGGGAGGGGACCCCTATGTACTGAACCCAGCCCTTGCTGCTATCAACTCAGCCTGGCAGAAGGGTTACAAAAATGTAAGTCAATAAGTTTCACTTCTGTTGCGAGTCTATTTCACTGTTTGGCTCTTAGGCACTACAGTATTGTTGTATTTTGGGTTTCAGAGCATAAGAGAATGTTTAAATTACAAAAAACTGTTTTCTCTGAAATTGAAAACACCAAAGGAAAAAACAACTATCCCTATTTGCTCTTACAAGTCATCCCCTGAACACACACATCTTTTGTTTTTTTGACAAAACATAAATGTTGCTCCTAAAGTCTCTTTAAAAACACTTCTATACCATAATAGTCAAATGTAAACAATTTAAGTATATAAAATATGTACTTACATCTATGAAGGAGGCATTGATGTAGTCTGTATATTCCTGACCTCTTTTCATTGAAAGAATCACTCTATTAAAGTCATCTAAAAACAAAAAAACCCTCCACATTATTAGTTTTCTTTTGCTGATCATAGATTAATTGCTTCCTTGTACTTTCACATATATAACAACAAAATTCCCTGTCTGAAAGAAAACAAGTGGCATGAGGCTTGGTCCTGTAAGTCAGTGGGACTGTTTAAATGAGTGAGGCCTGGTCTACACTAGGACTTTAATTCGAATTTAGCAGCGTTAATTCGAACTAACCGCTCAACCGTCCACACCAGGAAGCCATTTAATTCGAACTAGAGGGCTCTTTAGTTCGAATTTGGTACTCCACCCCGGCAGGTGGAGTAACGCTAAATTCGACATGGCTAGTTCGAATTAGGCTAGGTGTGGATGCAAATCGAACTTAGTAGCTCCGGGAGCTATCCCACACTGCACCACTCTGTTGACGCTCTGGACAGCAGCCCGAGCTTGGATTCTCTGCCCAGCCACACAGGAAATGACCCGCGAAAATTTGAATTCATTTTCCTGTCTGGGCGGTTTGAATCTGACGTTCTGGTTGCACATCGGGGCGAGCTCCGCAGCACCGGCAGCAATGCAGAGCTCTCCAGCAGAGGAGTTCATGTAATCTCTGAATAGAAAGAGGGACCCGGCATAGACTGACCGGGAACTCTTCGATCTGATCGGTGTGTGGGGCGAGGAGTCTGTGCTTTCGGAGCTGCGCTCCAACGAACGGAATGCAAAGACCTATGAGAAGGTCTCCAAAGCCATGATCCAGACAGAGGATACAGCCGTCATGCAACGCAGCGCCGCGTGAAAATCAAGGACCCCAGACAAGCCTACCAAAAAATCAAAGCGGCCAACGGACGCTACGGAGCCTGCCACCACTGCCCCACCAGTGACCATGGACTCTGATGATGGGACAGTGTCGACGGACAGTTCCTCGACGATGTTCACGGACGGGGAAGATGAGGAAGGGTTTGTGGAGGACGAGGCAGGCGATAGCGCTTACAACGCTGGTTTCCCCGACAGCCAGGATCTATTCATCACCGTCACGGAGATCCCCTACCAACCCTCCCCGGCCAGGAACCCGGATCCTGAATCAGGGGTAGGAGCTGTCGGTAAGTGCTTTAACCATGTTAACTTTTATTCTTAATATAACAGGAATCTGAAGTGTGTGAAAAGGAGGTCTCTGTACATATGGTGATAGAACAGAAATCCTCCTGGGAGAATGCCACGAAGCTCTCCTGCCGTTAATCGATAAGCATCAGCAGGAGGTTCCTGGGGAGAGCTGCCTTATTGGGTGCTCCGTGGTAGCACACTTTTCCGCGCGAGGCTTTCACGCGGTATTCAGGGAGCACTGCCTCCCAGAGCACGGCTGCATAGGTCCGTGGTTCGTGCTAGATTTCACGCAGCATGCGCTCTCTATCTCCTTCAGTGCCCGTCCTCACGGTGATCTCGCTCGGAGACTCCTGCATCTAAGTAGGGGAAGAAATGTTACGTTACGCCTGGTCCAAAGTATTTTTAATAAATAAACGGACAGACGGCATAGCACAGACTCAGCACGCAGCTGCGTGACGAGCGTAACGGAAAGCCAAAGAATCAAATGGACGCTCATGGAGGGAGGGGGGAACGAGGACGCAAGGTATCCCACAGTTCCTGCTGTCTCCGAAAAGCATTTGCATTCTTGGCTGATCTCCAAATGCTTCTAGGGTCAAACACAGTGTCCGCGGTGGGTCGGGGCATAGCTCGGCAATTTACGCAGCCCCCCGACCCCCAGAAGTTAAGGAAAACAATCCTCTGTTGACTCTTTTACATGTCACCGTATCTGTACTGAATGCTGCAGATAGACGCGATGGTGCAGCACTCAACACCAACATCCTTGCTCCCCCCACGCTATGGATGGCTGATGATGAGGATGCATTTCCATCTTTTTGTACCATCAGCCTATTGGCACATGGGGCAGTGCAAAAGGGCTGGTAACCATGACAACCGTACCAACTTGCTTGGGACCGGTCGGTCAAGGCCGCCTGTTGCTAATTTTTCATGGTAGATGGTGCAGTATGGCTGGTAACCGTCCTCATCATTGCAACAGGGGGCTGAGCTCCATCAGCCCCCACCCTTCATTGTAAAGAAAAGATTCAATTGCCCCTGGACTAGCAGAGGGATGAGTGGCTCCCTCCTCCACACCCCTTAATGTCATCTCTGGACTATCATTGCAGCTGGAGGCTTCCTTCCACTCATTTCTCACAAACGACTACCTGTGTCTTGTTCATGCATTCTATATTACTTCATCACACAAGTGGGGGGACAATGGTATTGGAACCCAGGAAGGCTGGGGGAAGAACGGAATGAACAGCTGGGGTTGTTTCAGGAGCACACCCTGTGAATAGCGTTCAGCTCAAAATTTATGCAGGATTGGACAGAGAGCAGCTGTGGTCTCTGGTTGTATGATACAGTGGTTCTCTAGTACACTTGCCCATAATCTAGGCAGGACTGATTCTATTTTTAGATACCCAAAAAGGAGGGATTGACTCGGGGAGTCATTCCCAAATTTTGCTTTTGCGCCCCTGGCTGATCGACCAGGGGCACTTATGACAGCACCAAATGGCGCAGTGCAAAAGGACAGGTAACCATGACCATCTTATTACCGTCTTCTTACCAGTTCATGGTATGGTAGACGGTGCAGTATGCCTGGTAACCATCGCTGCTGTCATGCAAAAGCATAAGCATGCTGCTGTGTAGCGCTGCTGGTCCGCCTCTGTCAGCGGCATCCAGTACACATACGGTGACATATACAAAAGGCAAAATAGGGTCCATTGTTGCCACGCTATGGCGTGTGCCAGGGCATTTCATGGAAAACGTGCTCGAAATGATTGTCTGCCATTGCTTTCCCGGAGGAAGGAATGACTGGCGACATTTACCCAGAATCCACCGCGCAAATGATTTGTGCAACAGCAGGCACAGGGGTCTCAACAAAAAATTCACAGAGACAGCCTAGACTCAGTTAATTGTTCGCAAAAAAGTATCATTGCAAGGAATTAACTAACTGTTTCCCATCTCACAGCTTCCACTGTCTCCAGACCTGCCACAGCATCCACCTCGCAGAGGCTGGCGAAGATTAGGCGGCGAAAGAAAAAGACAAGGGACACGATTTTCGGTGTGGGCTGCTACCTAGCCGAGGCGGACCAGCAGAGGCAGTGGAGGGAGAAAGTCTCTCTGTACCAGCGCTCACACAGCGAATGGGAGGAGAGGTGGCGTGAGGAACACAAGCAGGCGACTCAAGCAATGCTTGTACTACTGAGGGAGCAAACGGACACGCTCCGGCGACTTGTGTATGTTCTGCAGGACCGCTGCAGGACAGAGCCCCCGGCAGTATCTCTGCAACTGCCCTCCCCCGCCACAAAGTCACATTCCCCCCTCACCTCAAATAACCAGGAGGATGCCCGCCCTGGGCCGTGAATACTGTCACTGCACCCCAGCAGAGTGCTCAAGTAACCAAAAGCTCTCCTACCCTACATTTGCATAAGTCCTTCCCTTCCAGACTCAAACAAGTCCCAATCCCAGTCCCATCCCATAACTGTGTACTTAAGTAATAAAAATACTTTGCTGTTAAGTACTGTTTCCGTCATGTTTCTTCACTGAAGACTGTGTTTGAATGGGGTGCGTGGGGAAGTGCGTTGCTAATTGCATAGGACAGGCACCTTTCGCAGGGTACAGACACGGGGGCCGGATCAGCAGCGGGTAACACACACAGTGCAGTCAGCAGGCACCGTGGTCGGTATGGGAGGTGGTTTCCAGGTTCTGTGTGGGCGGTGGGGATGTGACTTTTTAGCGGGGGAGGGCAGGTACAGATCTTATACAGCGGTCCTTGTCGTGGACCGCTGAGTCACGCAGCAGAGGAATCTGTATCCGTCCTCCTCCGCCACAAGGCCACATAGCCCCCCGCACACAGAATCCCAAAAAGGAGGGATGGCAGGCTCCGTTGAAACAAGCAGTCCGGCAATGCGGACCGCTGTAGGAGCAGGAGCCTGTCATTCCTTGAGTTTAGAGGCGGTCTTTACATCAGCGCACACCCTACCCACCGCAGTCTGCGTTCCAGTTTCGACCCTTTAACGAAAAGTCATGAATAAAGAAACCTCTCCTCAGTAACAGTGTGACATGTATTTTATTTTTACACGTGTCTTGGAAGTGGAGGAAACGGGGAGAACGGGGTATTTAACCGAAGAGGAGAGTCAACAGTAACTGGGTAAAGAAACAGGGGCAGGTTCAGCTTCTCTGTAAAGAAACTGAACAGTCACAGGTCACGCTGCTCGCTGGTATTTAAAGAGTTCCTTGTCGCTGTCCCAGGCGCCTGTATAGGGCTTCATGAGCAAGTGCATTAGCGGGCAGGCTGGGTCACCGAGGATCACTATAGGCAAATGCACATCCACAACAGTTATTTCGTGGTACGGGAAGAAACTACCTTCCAGCAGGCGTCTGAGCAGCCCACAGTTCCTGAGAACACACGCATCAGGAACCTTGCCCGGCCATACGACGTTCATGTTGGTAAAACGTCCCCTATGGTCCCCCAGTGCTTGCAGAACCATTGAAAAGTAGCCCAATTTCTCAGCAGCTGAATGTGGAAGAGGTGGACGATAAAGTGCGAGGAGGAGAAAACGGCGAGGATCGCAGCGGGCTCCATGCTTGCAGTGCTGTGGCGTCCACGCTGTCACTGACCAGAAAAGTGCACGAACAGATTGCCCGCAGGCGCTTTCAGGGAGGGAGGGAGTGAGGGCATGATTGACGGTTCAATGACGACAGTTACCCAAAACCACCCTCGACACATTTTTTCCCCCAGCAGGCATTGGGGGCTCTACCCAGCATTCCAATGGGCAGCGGGGACTGCGGGAACTGTGGGATAGCTTCCCACAGTGCACCGCTTCGAAAGTCGACGCCGGCCCCGTTAATGTGGACTCAGAAGTTCGAATTAGTGTATTTAGTATGGATACACAAATTCGACTTCATAAGGTCGAATCCACAAATTCGAATTAAGTAGATTCGAAATAGTCCTGTAGTGTAGACAAGGCCTAAGAGTATGTGGAATCAGGTCTTACATTTAAATTGAATTCAGTGAATGAACTGAAAAGCACAGTCAGTATTCAGTAACATGATTTTTGTTTGCCAAACAGTAATTCCAAGCAAAAACTGAGAATTATATTTTCACATACAGATATTACAGTTTTCATATACAAATTACATGGGTCTTATTGATGTACAGCGTCTAAGAAGTTATATAGCTAAATTATTTCAGTCAGTCCTGAATGATGAATGAATTTCACATATTTTAACCTGAAACTAAAACAGCAAAAAGCACAACTAACTGCAAGCAGACATACTAAATGTACAAACTATATGTCACTTCATAAGGCAGATCAAGAGGAGGAAAGGGTCCCCCTCAGAAATGAAGGCCCCAACGAGAGGGGGAGGGGGCATTCCCCCCTCCCAGCACATAGGGACCAATTATAGAATCATAAAATATCAGAGTTGGAAGGGACTTCAGAAGATCATCTAGTCCAACCCCCTGCTCAAAGCAGGACCAATACCCAGACAAATTTTTACCTCAGTTCCCTAAATGGGCCCCTCAAGGATTGAGCTCACAACCCTGGGTTTAGCAAGCCAATGCTCAAACCACTGAGCTATCCGGATAGGGTTAAAGGTTGCTATAGGACAAGTGGAGCCAGACCAGGGGGATGAGTGACCTCTAGGACCCAGCAGGCAGAGCATGAGAATGGCAAGAAATACAATCACTGCTGGTGAGTGATGAGTCGGAGGGGTGAGTTGGAACTACACCAAGGGGTGGATGAGGGGCAGGAGAATTCAAGGGAGAGAAGGTAATAGACATGGCTGGAGAGCACAGTGCTGCACGCAGAGGAGAGCCTTGCAGCGAGGCTGGGGGAGGGGGAGGATGGTGGCTATGGGAACAGTGATTTTAACCACCTCTCTGTTAATGCTGCAGTTTGGGGATCTTGGCGCGGAAAGTGACATGACATGGGGGGAAATGGCCTACTACTCTGGATAGAAGCAGGTATAACAGGGTTGGATGGGTCTGTGCTTTACAGTGCAAGGGTTTTCTTTTTCTTCTGAATAGGAATTTGTTTCTTTAATGTTTTATATATTTGCACACATCTATAGTGATACCTTAAAAATCAATAAATAGCCTGTAACTCTATATACGGTAAGTTCCACAGTCTTTTCTAAGAGTTAAATTCACAAATTAGTTTATTCAAATTGCAGCCCTAGCAGGGGCACCGACTGGTGAGCTCACTACAACACTGTTGTCTTCTTCTGGTAATGGTGTTTACTCATTAAGAAATTATTACAGCAGTGAAATAATTTGTCATATTTATAACTTTAAATACATATAAAAGATCTGTAAAAGATAGCTTGTCTTACATGGAATTATCTGGATGACTCTGGCTTTCTTCATATTCGCTGGCAGATTGCCAGTTCTCATGTTTTCCTTCATTATTCGAACATTTGTTAATTTCTACAGTGAACAACAACAAAACAACAGTTAGGATTTGATGTATTGCTGGATTAAACTGAAATACAATTGAGGGCATATGCTTTGTAGTTGGGTGTGAGAATACTGAATATCCCTCTGTTGATGGAAGGTCGCTACAGCCCTAGGATAGTCTTGACTTCTTGAGAATCAATATATAGTCCAAGACCATTAGGACAGTGGCAGCGAGGTGGAAAAGTTTGCAGATGATACTAAACTGCTCAAGATAGTTAACACCAAAGCAGACTGTGAAGAACTTCAAAAAGATCTCACAAAACTAAGTGATTGGGCAACAAAATTGTAAATGAAATTTAATGTGGATAAATGTAAAGTAATGCGCATTGGAAAAAATAACCCCAACTATACACACACAATATGATGGGGGCTAATTTAGCTACAACTAATCAGGAATGAGATCTTGGAGTCATCATGGATAATTCTCTGAAGATGTCCACACAGTGTGCAGCGGCAGTCAAAAAAGCAAACAGGATGTTAGGAATCATTAAAAAAGGGATAGAGAATAAGACAGAGAATATTTTATTGCCTTTATATAAATCCATAGTAGGCCAAAATCTTGAATACTGCATACAGATGTGATCTCCTCATCTCAAAAAAGATATACTGGCATTAGAAAAGGTTCAGAGAAGGGCAACTAAAATGATTAGGAGTTTGGGACAGGTCCCATATGAGGAGAAATTAAAGAGGCTAAGACTTTTCAGCTTGGAAAAGAGGAGACTAAGCGGGGATATGATAGAGGTATATAAAATCATGAGTGGTGTGGAGAAAGTGAATAAGGAAAAGTTATTTACTTGTTCCCATAATATAAGAACTAGGGGCCACCAAATGAAATTAATGGGCAGCAGGTTTAAAACAAATAAAAGGAAGTTCTTCACACAGTGCAGAGTCAACCTGTGGAACTCCTTGCCTGAGGAGGTTGTGAAGGCTAGGACTATAACACGGTTTAAAAGAGAACTAGATAAATTCATGGAGATTAAGTCCATTAATGGCTATTAGCCAGGATGGGTAAGGAATGGTGTCCCTAGCCTCTGTTTATCAGAGGGTGGAGATGGATGGCAGGAGAGAGATCACTTGATCATTACCTGTTAGGTTCACTCCCTCTGGGGCACCTGGCATTGGCCACTGTCAGAAGACAGGTTCCTGGGCTGGATGGACCTTTGGTCTGACCCAGTATAGCCATTCTTATGTTCTTATGAGAGTAGCAGATGTTGGGGTAATTTGCCTGGAATTACCCCAAATCTGAAATCTGGTTTTCTTTTGCAAGTAAGTGTGACACATAGCCGATTTCTTACTGTGTAGTAACACTTTCTGTACCTCCTTGGAGCAGAATCTATGTGTTGTAACCATGAAGAAGCCAGGCCTTGAACTGGAGTATCCATAGGTTGGGGTGGACAGCGCGTCTTTCATTCTGTGAGAGGAGGTACGGGGTGGATTGCAGAGGGATCATTGGACATGTTGCCAGCAATGACAGGTAAGGGTACTATGTCTGTCTCGCCCAGGTGGGAGCAATCAGTATGACGTTTGCTCTCTCTCTCTTTTTATTTTTAAGAGGACTTTTCATAATAGAGGGAATGGGGGAAGGACATTGTGCCACAAAAGAAGGAGGGCATCCCCTGAAGAGTGTTGTCTAGGGCCTGCCCTGGAGCAGTAGCATGGACATTTCTTGGTTCAGGTAAGTGGTGAATAAGTCTATAATCAGTGTCCCCCACTGTCTGAATATGTCATATAGTACTGCTGGGTTCATCTCCCCTTCATGGTCGTGTGGGAATTTCCAGCTGACACTGTTCGCTGTCATGTTCTGTGCTCCTGGAAGGCAGGCTGCTGATATTGTAACATTGTGGGAAATGCACCAATTCCACAGCTTTAGCTCTTCCGCACAGAGGGAGGGCGATCTGTCGGTGGTTGGACATACCGTGGTGGTTGAGGAACAGACAAAGGATATGAATGAAGGGGCCCGGGTTGGTAACGGGCACTATAAGGATCACGGGAGGAGTGATGGGAGATGATCTTCTCCTGTTCACTATCCAATTCTTTACTAGAGAATGGAAGTATTTGACCAGTGGAGATTCCCATGTTCGAGAATTATTCTGCTCTTGGGCCCCGATACCGAGCAGGGGAGACTCTGGTATTTCAGATACCGCAAGGTTTGAGTATCTGAACCTTTGCCGTGCTGTCATAGTCATTAACGTTGGCAGTTGTCGTTGCTGGATCGATGGCACTGAAGGGATCAGCAATCCGGGCCATACCAGGCACTCTAAGGCTGGATGGCATCCCACTGACAATGCCGAGACTAATGCCCACACTGGCAGCGTCTTCCTGGAAGCAGTGCGGTCCCTGTCCTCACCTTTCCCTGCGAGTACTATTGCTTTGATGCCTGTGCCCATCAGGTCTTTAGGCACATCAATAGTACCTGCCACACTGGATCCTCATGAGCTATGGGTACTGTGGCTCTATGGCTTTGGTGCCATTGGTACCGACGATACTAAACGTGCCGGAAATCTTTTTCAGCTAGTCTGGGGCTCACTCTGGGAACTCATGGTTCTTTTTTTGAAGCCTTACGTGAGGGGTCCACAGTTGTCTCCTCAACTCACAGTCCTGAGATGTCAAGGGCTATGGGGAAGATTCATGCTGCCAGGGTGACTCCTGGCACAGGTCCAGGGATGGCTGGAGAGCGGCCTCCATGAGGAGGAGTTTTAGTCTTAGTTTTCGGTCCTTCCAAGATCTGGACTTTACTTGCTGGCAAATTAAATTGCAGGGGAAAAGTGGCTTTCCCTGAGGCAACAGGTACAGCAGGAATGTCCATCAGCTACTGGGAGGGCCTCTTTGCACAAGAGGCACCTCTTAAAACCTGGTGAACTAGGCATATCCCATGCAATCCTCAGACAAAGAGAAAAGTTTTCTTTTATTTTCTTTTTGTTTAGGGAAATAAAAAGAACTAGAGGCACTTTAAGACTAAGAAAAGGACTAACTAGATATTTGAATTCTAATAGAATTAATGATCTGATGAATGGACTGCTAACAGCTCCGTCTCTAGCCAGGGGCATTTGAGAAGGAACTAAGGGGGGTTTGTCCACACAACACTGGTTAGTCTTGTTGCAGAGCAGGATGGGGAACAGCGTGTGTGCGGACACTGATACCAAAGTTCTCCAATCAGCAGAGCAGGGACGCAAGCGCACCTACAGTGGAGTACCCATAGGGACACTACTCGAAGAAGTAGTAAACATTATTCAAGACCCACAGGGAGTAGGTCTGCTGACTAAGAAGGTGTCATTTTTAGAGGTCACTTTTCAGAGGAGAAACTCACTTTAAAGATGAGGGCACCACCACATTATAATATTCTCACTCCTGAGAATTCATACATGAAAAGCCTCCCTCATCTTTCCCATTACTGGAATAAAACAGAAATAACTGAGCTGCTTAGTTTTGACACTTTTTCAACCATGTCATACTTTTCTCTACAAACCATGTTGTCTGGTTGGCCTGATCCCTAAAATCTTGAAGCAAGCCCTCTTCTTTACTTACTTTAAATTCTTCCTCTACCCCTGTTTTGACAAGATGTGGTGTTGTGGTGTTCGATGCTTGAAGATGCTTTTCTAAGGAGGACACATCTAGTTCCGTGTCACCGTAGAGGTAGTATTCAAGTAAGGCTTGATAAATGAATGAATACTGCATCTGGAATGAATAAGCAACAAGCACACTAAACATAAAGCAATTAAATACAATTTGACAAAATCTGGCACATGCTTTTTGCTATCGTGGTTTCCTATGTTTTAGGTCATTTTACTGATTAACAGAGTAAGACTGTGGCTGTAACAATGGCTTCCTATTAGATCATGCACATTCTGAACTACAGGGGAACATGAATGGGAGGAGCACAGCAGTAGTCCCTCAAAATTTGATTTGGAAACTAGTCAGAAAGGACTGCATTGTCACAACCTTCCTTACCACCTATCCTCACCCCCCCCATCGCCCTCTCCACGTTACTCTCCAGCTTGCCCTACTCTCGCTGTGATTCCTGCTGTGGACGAATGAGGGGAGGAAGTTCTGGGACATTCACCAGTGTTTGAGAAACAAATGTATTCTTTGTTTCAAACATGATAAATGAACAAAAGATCACAACAGATTTATGCTTACTTACATCAGTCTGAACCATCTGTGGGCGCTGATTACGGATTCTTGTAACAAACTCAAAAACATCAACTTTCTGTTCAGCATGCATCATATCTAGTATGGCATCAATCACTATAAATGTGCCTGTTCGACCCACGCCAGCGCTTAAAAAGAAGAGAGACGCATAAGTGAGCTATGAAGTCCAGATAGATTGCTGCAGTAAACCACAGCTGGCCCAAATTTTGTTTACATTTGACTGAAATCCACACTGGTGTTACATTTTGTAACAATTCACTTTTGATTTTAATAGTGATATTAGTAGAGCAGGTTGAAAAATTTTGAATTTTAATTTTTTTCAGAAAGCTTTCACAAAAACGTATCCTCTTTTTGAGGAGCAGCAGAGCTGGTTGAAAAAATTATGATTTTTTAATTTCTTTTAAAAGGAAAAAAGGTACAATCTTTTTTCCAAAATGTTTCCCATTTTTCAACTAGATCTAGATATTAGATGTAAGATAAAGCATAACACATGCTAAATCTGATTATTGAATCTTTTTGGTTTACTAATACTGAAGTAACATGTTTTATGTCATACATCAGTTGGCAAATGTTAAGCCTTTTTTAAGTGCTAAGGTTTTCAACATGTACACGCAAAAATATTATTGTTTTTAACATGTCTTCCAGTTGCCACCAGAGGGAGCAAGATAATTACAAATGATACAATCATAGATGATTTTGAGCTCTTCCTTTCAGAGGAAAAGGGCATGGCATCCTGTGTTCGGCATTAACAACTTTCCTCTAACCTTCTGTTTGCTTATTTTACCCTGTGGCTATTAAAATGTCATAGTATCACCTTCTAAAAATGTAAAAATATTTTTCCCCCAACATACTCACAGATTCAATCTGACTTTCATCAAAGAAAAATTTAGTTTTAAAATAAAGTCAGAAATATAGACTTCATGAAATGAATGTTTAGTTCATAAGACACTGATGTGCAATTACGAGGAATCTAAAATATTCTTTGAGAATTTATGAACCATCCATGGCTCTCTTGAGAACAAGAAACTATATTTTGCTATTAATTATAGTATTTTCCACAGAAGTCATGTCACCATATTGCAAACACGCAAAGTTTTCTCACAGACATACTGAGCAAAGAGAACATAATTATTACCATGTATATGGTATGTGCACTTATATGTATATTTTTTTCTGTTGTCTGGTTCCTGAGTATTACAGTATATGGTAAGGGGTTGGAGTTCCTTTGATTTATTGTATTTTTAATTATGCCACATACAGTGTTCAAATAAGCACCTCTTATTATTTTCAAATCGGTTATATAATTTATTATATAAACTATATGGTTGATTATATATATTTTTAGACACACTCCTGCACATGCACACACGGAGTCCTTTTTTGTCTGAATAGAAATTCATGCTGCCCGAAAATCTTAATCCCTTAGCATGGTCTGATGTAAGTAAAGTAGAATGATTCACTTAATACTAATCGCAACCAATTCCACTTGTGGGAATGCTGAAATGACAAACTAAAACCAGCTGAGTTCCTCACTGATAATGACGTGTCACAAAACACATCCTTATAATAGAGAGACCAGTGCCCATAACCACCTTATGTCTGAAAGATTCCTCCACAAATAACATTTAATTTTCTGATTGGTGTGGCCTTTCTTACTTGCCTTTTCATCACTTACCCTAGTTTGAAGGCTCTGATAGCTGCACCACACTGATCCTCTCTCCTTCATCGGTCCTTTCTCTTTCCCCTCCTACTCCTCTCCCACCCATCTCCTATCACCTTTACAGGGGTGAAAGTAACGTGGTACGGGCCAGTACTGGCCTGTACAGCTGACTTTAAAGCACTGCCGTGGCAAAGGACCCTGCTTAAAGCACTGCCATGGCATTGCTTTAATGTTGTTTCCCCTCCCCCCCCAGAGCCGCCAATTTTACTTTCACTCCTGTACCTTTACCACCAAACGGTTATTTAATGACAGAGCAGCTTCCACATTTATGACTAAGTTTACCTCTCCTACACCTCTGACTTCCTTCTATTAATATTTCAGCTCCACCTTTGGGCTCCCTCCACTTCTCACTCTCTCCTACTTCCTTGACTCAGAATTTACCAGACATTTTCTTGTTCTGACCTGTCTCAGAATTCCCCCTCTCTGAATATGGCTTGTTCATTTACAGTTCGCCTTTCCTCCATCCTGTCCATCAATCTTTGCTGTCAGCCCTCTGATTCCCTTGCTCCCTGATCTCTCTCCCCTCCACAGACTCCATGAGCTCTATTTTCAGTGCTACCTTCTTTCTCTAATATTATTAACTCCTTCACTGCCCTCTCTCATAGAATCATAGAATATCAGGGTTGGAAGAGACCTTAGGAGGTCATCCAGTCCAACCCCCTGCTCAAAGCAGCACCAATTCCCAGACAGATTTTTGCCCCAGATCCCTAAATGGCCTCCTCAGGGATTGAACTCACAACCCTGGGTTTAGCAGGCCAATGTTCAAATCACGGAGCTATCCCTCTCTGCCCCAAGACTACTCCACTCTCTTTCCTCAGCTCTGTCATCTGTCTCTTTCAACATCTCCTCTCTGACTGACTTGTGTGTCAAACTCCTGCTGATTCTTGGACTCTTTCTGAAAGCTTTTTCTCAGCCCTTCCTCCTTAACTTCCTTCCCTGATCAGGAGAGTGGCATTTTAAAAAAATGAACGATATAATTTGTCAGAAACATTCCTTTTTTCCTCCCTTCTCCTTGTTCTGCCTGCTTCTCCTTCATTTCCTCTAAATGCTGATTTAGCTTAAAACTTTTTCAATATCATGTTTGTTCTGGTCGAGCACTTTGTGTTCAGCACAGTATGTTGTTTTTATAAAAGCCCACCGAGAAATACAGTGTTACTCATTATGGATGAGTTTCCCTTTCCTTTTTCCAACAATTCAATGGCATCATATCCTGGACTGAAAAGGAAATTAGATGCCATGATTTTCAGTCTACATTTTTCAAGCAATATGAAAGTACCAAACTAGTCCAAAACACTGTGACTCATAGTAGAGCTATTGCGGTGCGCTTTGGATTTGGCCATTACATTTAGATATCTGCTTCTTTTTTTTTAATTACTCTCAGAGCCTTGTGTGCATTTTGGTGCCAATTAGATTAAGAACAGAATTTCCTGCTGGTGAAGAATGAAGCATGGCCCTAATATTACTCTGTATAGAACATCTGGGCAAAGGAATATAAAAAATATGGCTCTCTCAAAGGGGAAAATCATGAGAGACTACTAAAATCTTTTTCCTTCTAAATCTTAAAAAAAATTGTGATGTACATACAGTCGAGAACAGGATTTCTTACTAAGGGTATGACTACACTACGAAATTAGGTCGAATTTATAGAAGTCGGTTTTTTAGAAATCGTTTTTATACAGTCGATTGTGTGTGTCCCCACACAAAATGCTCTAAGCACATTAAGTCACAGTACCGAGGCTAGCGTCGACTTCCGGAGCGTTGCACTGTGGGTAGCTGTGAGTAGCTATCCCACAGTTCCCACAGTCTCCGCTGCCCATTGGGATTCTGGGTTGAAATCCCAATGCCTGATGGGGCAAAAACAGTGTCGCAGGTGGTTCTGGGTACATGTCGTCAGGCCCCCCTCTCTCTCCCTCCCTCTGTGAAAGCAACAGCAGACAATCGTTTCGCGCCTTTTTTCCTGGGTTACCACGGCAAGCATGGAGCCCGCTCAGCTCAGCATCACCATATGTCTCCTGGGTGCTGGCAGACATGGGACTGCATTGCCTTTTGGCAGCAGACGGTGCATTATGATTGGTAGCCATCGTCGTCATATTCCTGGGTGCTCTTTTAGCCGACCTCGGTGAGATCGGTCAGGGGTGCCTGGGCAGACATGGGAGTGACTCAGCCAGGTCATTCCCATCTTCTGCCAAGCATCCAGGAGATGACGATGGCTAGCAGTCCTAGCAGATGGCTAGCAGTCCTACCGTCTTCTGGCAAGCAGCCAGGAGATGATGATGGCTTTCAGTCGTACTGCACCGTCCGCTGCCAGCCTAAGATGTAAAAGATAGATGGATCAAAACAAAAAATTGACCCAATTTGTTTTGTGAAATCAATGGCCTGCTAAACCCAGGGTTTTGAGTTCTCCTTGATGCAAAGCCACCCCTTTTGTTGATTTTAATTCCCTGTAAGCCATGTCGTCAGTCACCTCTCCCTCCGTCAGAGCAATGGCAGACAATTGTTTCACGCAAAACCAGGCGAGGAGGCGATGGCAGTGTGGTGACAAGAGGGACATGGTCACAGACTTCTCACAAAGTACGGGCCGGGCAACGTGCCCCGGCAATGTGCACATCATGCTGATGCGCTCTGCATGAGCTCTGCAAACACGCTGGCCAAACAGGAAATGAAATTCAGAAGTTCGCGGGCCTTTTCCTGTCTACCTGGCCAGTGCATCTGAATTGAGAGCGCTGTCCAGAGCCGTCACAATGGAGTACTCTGGGATAGCTCCTGGAGGCCAATACCGTTGAACTGCGTCCACACTATCCCAAATTCGACCTGGCAAGGCTGATTTCAGTGCTAATCCCCTCATCAGAGGTGGCGTAAAAAAAATCGATTTAAAGAGCCCTTTAAGTCAAAAAAAAGGCTTCATCGTGTGGACAGGTCCAGGGTTAAATCGAGATAACGCTGCTAAATTCAACCTAAAGTCGTAATGTAGACCAGGCCTAAAACAGGTGTTTGTCTGATGAACAATGAACAAAAGGACGGCTGATGCCTGATAAAGGAATACATGCTGCCCCACATTGAAGAGTATGTTTTAAAGCCCATTGAGAATATTCATAAATGTCAAACATGAGCAACTGAAAACAAATCAACAGACCAAAAATAAAAAAGTGATTTCCTTAAAAAAAAACAAAACCCACAAAGCCACTTATTTTATTCTTTTTATTCTAATCTTACGTAGATATATTGTTCCTGAGAAAAGACTATTTCTTGCTTGATGTCTAAAATACAGCAGTTCTGAATGTAAAAGTTGTAACATTTGTTTTGAACTTCTACAAAAACCTGATCTATTTTTGTTCATTTTTATAACACATTTTCACCGGTTTATCATTAACCCCTTACTGGCAAGAGGCTCAAATGTTTGTACATGAATTGGAACACACTCTGTACATGTAGTAATGGGACATCTAGACTGCCAACATCATAGTGTTAAACAAATTATCTCAAGTACAAGTCTACAGGACAGCATATGGGCAAACTATAAGAGCAAACAACATTTCTACTGTGAGAAAACTGGGGGATGTATTCTCTGAGGAGCATTCAATGGCAGAGTAAGCCCATTTGTTACAAATCTGGTTTTCTGACAGGGACTATGCTGATGTCACAGATTGCCTATCACTCTGGGAACAACAAACTGAAGTTTCAATATTAAAATGAGAGAAAAGGCAGAATTTTTTAATTCATTCCTCTCCCTGGCTATGATGGAGCCTAAAATACTTTTAAAAGCAGCAAAGAGTCCTGTGGCACCTTATAGACTAACAGAAGTTTTGGAGCATGAGCTTTCGTGGGTGAATACCCACTTCGTCAGATGCATCCAGACTAACACGGCTACCCCTCTGATACTAAAATACCTTTGCAAGTTCTGACTTTTATGCAAACTATGGCATTTTCAAAGAAGAGACAGAAAGGTAGTTTTGACCTACACAAAGCACTTTACAAACCGTTAAAGCTCAAGAAGACAGAATAGTTTAGAGTGCGTACATACCTACAGTGAACCACAATTGGTCCAGCATGTGAAGGATTCAATGTTTTGACTTTTTTCAGAAACTTCAGCATCCCAATGGGTGTGAAAGGCACGCCAAAATCAGGCCAGCTGGTAAAATGGAGCTGTGTTACAAGCCTTGGAACTTTACAGCCATCATGAAGCTGCTAGAAACACACAAACAGACTGTGAGTGTGACATTTTATGTCCTATGTTAAGATTTGCAAACAGATTAGTTACCATAGGCTGACTAACCCATATCCTTGCCATTTAAATTTGAGTGGCACCAGGGTACTGTTCATGAGAAATGAGATTCACAATTTCTATTAACCCTGGGCCAAATCCTGAAGTCCTTCTTCACTTTTTACTCCATCCTGACTCTGACAAAAAACTCTCACTGGAGTTAGTCTGAGTAAGAACTTCAGGATTTATACCACCAGGGGCAGCTCTAGGAATCCCGCCGCCCCAAGCAGGGCGGCGCACTGCGGGGCGCGCTCTGACAGTCGCCGGTCCCGCAGCTCCGGGGGACCTCTTGCAGACGTGCCTGCGGAGGTTCCGCTGGTCCCGCGGCTCCAGTGGAGCATCCGCTGGCATGCCTGCGGGAGGTCCACCCGAGCCGCGGGACCAGCGAACCTTCCGCAGTCATGCCTGCGGGAGGTCCGCCGGAGCCGCCTGCCGCCCTGCCGGCAAAATGCCGCCCCAAGCGCGCGCTTGGCGCGCTGGGGTCTGGAGCCAGCCCTGTATACCACTGAGAGATGCAAGATGCCAAATTATCTATGAACTGCCTCATAACAACATACATAAGGATGGTCCATCATCAGACTCAGGATACCACACCACATGAAGCTGAGACTGCTCTAATACAATGAATCCTGTAAGTTTATATTTTATCTTTTCTCCTTTTATTTTTAATTTACATTTTCAGTGCTAACTATTAAAGGTACAGCCTTACCAGCCTCAGAGACCCACGTACTCTGTTTAAGCACAGAACAGGAGCAGCACAGGCAATGGCAATGAAAGCTCCACCAATGTTTTCCAATCATGATCTGGAGGAACCTCCTCTTGGGCTAAGACAGTAAATTCAGTCTCCATGCTCTGTCAGTCCTTGACCTCTTTCTCAGACCCCCAAGAAGGCTGCTAATTAGCACCAATTAATACAGGAAGACTTTTCTACTTTGAATTGGACAAAGACCACCAGTTTGTTTCATAAAGGCCACTCAGTCTCCATCAACTGGTGACCAAATGTTATCACCACTAATATGTTCCATAGTAAAATTGGAGATATGAATCTACACATGAAAGACACCAAATACCACTAGCCATCTAGACTCTCAGCTATTTCTAATCCAGATTAATTTTATAACTTTTTTTTTGCTATATTTTTCATACAGCTTCCTGCCGAGAGTTCTTTTTAAATAAGAGTCTTAGCAGCCTCTCTCATATGGCCCTTGTTACACTTAGACATGCCTGAATGGTCTTCAGATTAGATTACTCCAGTGTACTTTATACAGGGACTGCTCAGAAGCTACAACTAGCGGTGAATGCAGCTGCCCATCTGATTAGCCATGTGTAGCGAGTCGGTGTGGCTCCCCTCCTGCCCAGCAGAAGGAGCTCCCTTCCAAACACCCAAGTGGGCGGAGCCACCGCCCCCTGTCCCCGCCCCCCGGAAGTCAAGGGGTGGGACAGGAAGTAGAAAAGGCGGCAGCAAGAGCTCAGTAGGAGCCCAGCCACCGCCGCGAGCAGACGTGCCGACAGGAGCTCCAGACTGGGAACTCTCTAGGACCCGAGGCGGCTATCCTGACTGGCCAGACCTTCCTCGCGCCCGGTACGACGAGGAACCAGCGGAGCTTCCCCGGGATCGGTACCCAGAGGAGCCGCTGGAACTCCCTCGCACCAACTACGAAGAGGAGCCGCTGGCCCCGCTTCGGCCCTGCTGTTACCCGGAGGAGCCGCCTGAGCACGCCTGGCCGGACTTCCAACAGGAGTTACCGGACCTGCCCCCAAGCCCTGGTCCCGAGGAGCCCATGCAGCTCGACTGGCCTGAGTCCAGTGCCACGGAGGAGGTAGGCCCGGAGGGGGAGATAGGAAGTAGCCCGGGGGTAGCCGACCCCTGTCAGGCTGTCGAGGCAGAAGTCATGTCAGTGTGTTGCGGTCAGTGCTAGCCGCTGTTAGGGCCCCGGGCTGGGACACAGTGGAGTGGGTGGGCCTGTGTCCCCCCTGCCACCCCATTCACGGGTGGCAGTCTCCCCCTCAACTCCAATGCTCAGGCTTAGAAGCCTGAACTTAACTGTTTGTCTGCTCAGCCCTGCCTGAGGGTCTGAGCCCTGTGTCTATTGCTGCCCCGCCCTGAGCTAGGGCTTGGGCTTTATAGAGACCGATTGCTGCTCAGCCCCTGTCCCAGAGGGCCTGAGTTCCTTATTGAACTGTGTGCTGCTCAGCCCCTGCTTCCTAGGGCCTGAAGCCTAGAGACTGATTGCTACTCAGCCCCTGCCCCAGAGGGCCTGAGTTCCTTATTGAACTGTGTGCTGCTCAGCCCCTGCTTCCTAGTGCCTGAAGCCTAGAGACTGTTTGTTGCTCAGCCCGGCTTCACAGGGCCTGAGCTAGTGTTGCCAAAGGGCGGCTCACCCCTTGCCTGTTTCCCTGACACTCGGCCAGTTAGAGGAGATGAGGAGCGAGTCGGTGTGGCTCCCCTCCCACCGACAGGAGGGTTGAGCCCCGACCCAACCATTTACACCATGAAAGCTGCCAGGAACATATTACATTATCAGTTTTCTGAAAGCTTCACTGACTCGCTATGCTCTTCCAAGTGACTCTGCTCTATTCAGCTGTCTGTAGTTTGGGTCCTGGCTACTACTAGTAGTAGTAATAAATACATCTATGGTAGAACCCAAAGAGCTGCGTTCTGTACAAACATGCAAGAGAAACAATCCCTGTTCAGAAGGGTTTAGACCACCTGAGAAATTGCCCCTCTCCCCATGTGGCAACACACCAACTGCCATTAGCTGGGGAACTTAGAGCTGAATATCTGGCAGCTGCTGGTAGGGTACCCAGATACCCTACTTGCCCTCAAGAACCTTAACTGTTAGCTTTCAAGGCACAGTTAAGACCAAACCACCTCTTTACTCAGGTTTTTAGGGTGATTATGGGCTTGGTAAATGATGTAATGGTGGATGAGAGTCTCCCACAGCTAATATTTTTCAGCAAGTTATGTATATTATTGTGACAGAGTGTGTGTGTCTCCTCCCTGTTTGACCCAGGAAGGTGTTTAAACCCCTTCAATGGGCAGAAAGGAGGAAGCTAGTTTTGAAAAACTGCTTGAGCAGTCAGATCTAGAGAGAAGAGCTGGCAGTTGTTCCCCGGTAAACATCCAGGATGTGGAACTGACAACTGCGGACAAGGTGGAAGGAAATTGCCCTTTGCTTTGTTTTACTTGGATTTGTGGACAAGCTGCCACAGGACTTATTTTCCTCTGCCTGAGACTAAAAATTTTTTCTCCTTTTTTGAGACTTAATTTCAAGGTATTGTGACCTTCCTGGAGGGACGGCTGGTGGTCTGTTGCAGTTGCTTTTAATACTGTTTGATGGCCAGAGATGATGTGAAGGTGCTTTATAAATACATAAATAGTCCACTCAGTTCATTTTTGTTTTGCTGGGAAGCAAAAAGTCCCAATGAGAATGAGAACTGGAATGTAACAGGTAGAAGAGGAGAAGAATAAAACAATACTTAACATGGTAATTTTAAAAGATGCAACCTTGCTGCAATTCTAAGGCCTAGTCTAAATATTAATGTTTCACTGATTAAATTAAACTGGGTTTTTCACCATTTTAACTAAATCAGTTTTTTAAAACTGATCTTAAGTTAGACAGGTGAAAATTCTTGCACAGACAAGGCCTTAATCCCTCTGAAAGCATGCTAAGCAAGCCACTAGTGCATTTAATTTATATAGTGAGGGTTATTCTTGGCAAAAGAAAAGATTACACAATTAGAATCTTTAAAAAAAATAAACTTAGTAAAACAGCAGTGTAGGACCAGAAGGAGGTGTGGGCAATTCAGGCCAGATTTTCTGGCCTGCTCAGGCAGCGCAAAAGGAGGGAAGACTGACCACAACTCTGCAATTGAGGGTGCCTCACAGCATCAATGGAGAAGTCAATTTATGTGTTTCCCTTCACTGCACTCCCTGGTGCACGGGGCATGTCAAGAGAGGGAAGGAAGGGTGGCCAGAACACAATGTACTTCAGCTATCCCCAGATGATGTACAGTCCCCAACCAATGCTGGGGCCAAGCTATGGCAGAAAATCAGGGAGCTGTAACCCCCCCTCTCCTCTTTGCCTGGTTTGGCCCTTCATGTGGGCTGTGATAAGACCTCTTCCATCTCTAGATAATTTTAATATCTTTTACATTTTTAATTATTTGAAAACTTTCCCTAACTTCAAAAATATTTTTGCACAAAGGAGGGGAAACACACTCCCAAGTTCCTCCAAAATAACACATAATTAATCAGTGGAAAATACCTTCCAAGGATGGTTACCTACTCAGAGGATCCAGTTTGACTGATCTCTCTTTAAACTTAAGTCCCATATAGCCCAAACGCAGGCAAAGAAGGTTACAGCTTCCACATTCTTCTATACAGCCATCAATATTTGCATAATTAATTCTCTTTTACTCCAACAACTCAAGTGGAAACTGATTCCATGAACTTACTGCTCCCTTAGTCTACATATATGTTTCAACTCAATTTTAGTTAAAAACTAAATTTCCAGTTAAATTCATTTTAAACAAAAGCCTGAACTTCTGTTATACTTTGCTTTAAAAAATAAAATAAAAACCAATCTTAAGGAATAGCAAGAGTGCTATTACTTACTGACTGTATACAAAACTTGCGAATGGTGTAGTCCACGAGAACGATAGTATCTTCCACAGAAACTCTGATATTTCCATAAGTCCAGCATCCTTGATCTGGCCAGTACTGATAACATTTATCCTATGCAAACATGCAGTAGATACATTTAGTACTTTTAAACATTGTGTGCCTACTTCCATTACTGATGGCATATAGCTATAAAATTATTTTAAAGTAATAAAATTAAACCTCTATCAATATTTAGAGTAAGGCTGTTGGTTAATCGCAGTTAACTCGCATGATTAACTTTATTATAATTAATCACGATAAATAGCAGTTTTAATCACACTGTTAAACAACAGAATGCCAATTGGAATTTATTAAATATTTTGGATGTTTTTCTACATTTGATTCAAAATGATAAAAGAAATAGTATTTTTCAATTCACCTCATACAAGTACTGTAGTGCCATCTCTTTTTTGTAAAAGTGCAACTTACAAATGTAGATTTTTTTGTTACATAACTGCACTCAAAAACAAAACAATGTCAAACTTTAGAGCTTACAAGTCCACTCAGTCCTACTTCTTGTTCAGCCAATCACTTAGACAAACAAGTTTGTTTACATGTGCAGAAGACAATGCTGCCCGGTACAATGTCACCTGAAAGTGAGAACAGACATTCACATAGCACTGTTGTAGCTGACGTTGCAAGATATACGTGCCAGATGAGCTAAAGATTCATATATCCCTTTATGCTTCAACCACCATTCCAGGAGACATGCGGACTTGTAGGCTCTAAAATTTGACATTGTTTTATTTTTGAATGCAATTTTTTGTGTGTGCATAATTTTACATTTGTAAATTCAACTTTCATGATAAAGAGATGATAAAGAGCACTACAGTACTTGTATAAAGTGAACTGAAAAATACTTTTTATTTTTACAGTGCATTTATAATAAAAAATAAATATAAATATGTACACTTTGTATTCTGTGTTGAAATTGAAATCAATATATATGAAAATGTGGAAAACATCCAAAAATATTTAAATAAATGGTATTCTATTACTGTTTAACAGCATGATTAATCGCACAATTAATCATGATTTAAAAAAATTAATCGCTTGACAGCCCTAATTTAGAGGATGTTTTGTTTTTTAATCTAAACTAGGACATGATTTTAAAGTTTTGTGCTAATGCTCTCAATGTTAGTTATGTTAGTTATCTGCATTATTACACAATTACACAACAAGAAATATATGGTTTGAATGGAGTCTTCACATGCTCCTTTGGAAGCCAGATCATGAGGAAGGAGGCTTTTGGTTTTTTTGTTTGCTTGTTTTGTTTCAATGACTGTTCCATCCTTTTATTTTGTTTATTTTTCTGATAGCATGCATTTATCTGACAGCTTTAACCCCCAACTCCAGATATAGGGCTGGTTAATAGGTGAGAAAAGTCAGGTAACCTTGGGTGAGAGTCATCAGTTGCATGGGGATTCTAGCAGTAGGATAAAAGATAGCAATATGTCTCCTTCTGTGGAATAAGCATTTTACCAACCATTATGGCCTGATGAGGAGTCTCCAATCTGTTCAAATGAGATCTGGTGACATTTGTGGGCACTAGCTGTTATATCCTTGGGGCAGCCGGTGTAGGAAGCAATCACTTGAGGCCAGAGAGCAGGCAGCTAACCAAAACCTCCATTTTATTTACATATACACAGAGAGCACCTCAGCCGGTTGAAACCGGTTGAGCTAGCCCATAATAATCTAACTCAGTTGCCATAGCAACAAAACCATGACAACCAAATACACAACACTAGCATTAGTATGTCAGGCCTTGGTATGAGTATGCTGTTTGACCATGCAGGAAGGCTGGTAATGTTAAGATTGCAGGAAAGGGAGAGGGCCTTGTATATGCAAACAGGGAGTACCTCCTTCATAGCTGTTAGGCGCAATCAGACTTATATATTTTTATCAGAATAAGGAAAAGCTATTTAACTGTAAAGAGCTGCTGTGTAAATTAATTAACACCACTAATGCACATTAACTATCTCAATGCTTATGATGTGTACCCTCACCCTCTAGAATAATTATCCTTTGATCTTAAGGAGGAATTGTTGGGAGTTATTTTGGAGTTTATCGACACTACTCTTTACCTGGCAGGAGAGGTCACTCTTCAGCAGAACACGGTACATTGTTCTCAGTAACTTGGCATATTGCTTTCACTGCACCCCCAGTTCACATTGCCTGAGGAATCCAAGCTCCAAACGTGCACTTTTGAGTGTTTGGAATGTTTAACTAACTAGCCCATGAGGATAAATAGGCATTTAAAAGAAAATTGCCCAAGAGCAAAATTTGTGATGGTGCATTGGTAGGGTTTTTTTTGTTTTTTATCAGGCTTCTTATCGTTTTTTTAAATCACTTCTGGTGAGTCAGCAGGGAAGTTAATTATGTAACAATCTTGAGGTCTTAAGTGTTACTCTACATAATTTCATTAAATTTTACTGTTCAACTTATACACAAGGAAGGATACATATGAAATAGGAACGGAGGGGAGGGGAGGAACAATCCAGAATGAGGGGATGGATGTGAGAACAGCAAACCACAAACAGAGTTGTAATGCAGCCTTTCACAATAAAATAGGTTGTTTTCAGATTCGCCATATCCAACTGTAGTGATCACACTATGAATGTAATCATTCTTTTAACTGAAAACTTTTAAAAGAGAGTAATATCGATTCAACATTCATTCTTATTCTCAATCCAACCTATAAGGCCAGTCTCACATACATTGCAGCAGAAGCAAAAAAGGCCCTCATTTCAATTTGCCTTTGACTTAAAGTCTGACAGTGAGGCAGTGTAGCACATGATAAAAGATTCGTTATGAGGAAATTAGTCACCAGGGAATATTTATAAGCTTGAAATTTCGTAAGTTACAACTACATTTTTAGCAGAGACTTAAAACCTCAGAAAGGACTGGAAAAGGAAGTGGTGACAGCCATTAACAGTCAGATGCTAAGCAGTGCATTGCAGCCAGAGGCTACTTAATGTGGGGATTATTTCAGGCGGATCAAAACTGAAATAAAAGTTACTTACCTCTTTTCTTTCTTTCAAGTTTGTTAACATAACAATAATTGAAGATTTCTGCTCCCATATCAGCCTCCAGAAATCATTAACTGTTTCTTGTTTAGGTCCTGCACATAGAATACAGTTCTATACTCAAGAGACATAAAGAAAACAAGCAATATCACAGTACACAAGAACATTTTTCTCTTCCACTCATGAGTTACCAGCTCATATCTCATGAAAATATACTAATTGTAAATGCCTCAGTTTTACAAATGCACTATATGTACATTGAAAATCACTTCTTTGAAGCACAGCTATATGAACTCTATCAATTTACAGAAAACATTTACTATGTTATACAATCACTGTAATCACTAAGTACTTCTTGAAACAATGGGGATTTTTGTATTTACTCTAGGATTGCTTGCAAGACCCAGCATGATAGCTCCAACTGGCATGACTGGAAGTTTGACCAGTTGTAATATATCATCATCAAATAGGTCTGCCCCAGTAGAGGCAGAAACTGAGTTGGGTGTATCTAGCTTCCGGATTGATTGGGTGGGGTGAGTGGACTCAGACTATTTCCAGCAGTAGGCTGGCATTTCAAACACAGTCCATGCTCCACAGCTCTTGGAGACATAAATGCATAATTAACTTCTCTGCATGGGGAGCAGGCTTGTCCCACCTTTCTATGAGCAGCAGCTATCCCCCCCTCCCTCTAGATACACTATGTGCAGTAGGTCAGGCAATGGGCTCAGTTTAGTGTGTCTAACTTACAACTCTCACTTCAATGACCATGATTTAGCAGACCAACTTATTTATGCTTAGGAAGGAATTTTTGATCTTGTAACATATTAACCTTGATGTGGGCTGTGAGTTTTTTTTAGTGTGTGTGTGGGGGGAGGGAGTGGTGGGATGAGTGGGAGGGTTGCATTCTGGTGCATGTAAGTACAAAAATGGAGACAGGAAAATACATTACCTTGAGCAGCTATAAATTTATTCTTTTCTTTGTAACCCTACAGAAATAAAATTTATGGCTAGTTAAAGAATGAAATGCCAAGATGTGCTGTAAGACAAATGTCTATTTGACATTTAGTTTACAATTAAAATTAGCAATCTGAATGAAAGTGAAAAACTATTAGCTTACATCTATGTATGAAGCGTTAATATAGTCTGAAGATTGAACTCCATCTATTTGGGTCAGAATGACTCTGGAATGATCATCTGAGAAGAAAGAAATTGTTATTAGAGGCTGTATTGTAGATAAAGTTATATTATTAACATCAATCAGAAATTTTCTCAAAATACAAAGCCCTTTAACCAGTGATAGATCTGCACTTTTATGAACCATAGTATTTGCATTATTATTCCACCATTATTAAATACCATAAAAGACTGAGCAATACAGTGTATATAACAGAAATGTCATATGGGCCATATCATGCTGACCTTGCTGATGTAAAACTTATGGAAGATTTTGGTCCCTTACAGTCTTGTTTCACCAGAGCCTGCAAACAGTGACCTTGAAGACATGCTGCAAGGCTCATCTGTTTCAAAGGGAGTTTTAGGTGAATAGACAGGGAATAATTTGTTTAAGGTAGTTGTGAAGAGGTCTCTTTGAATTGTATTGTAATTGTACAGTGCACAGAGGTTTTGGATAGCAGGTTAACAAGCCTTCATTATAAAAACCCTGCTCCACCTCCATACTTATACTGGGTTACTGAGAATGCAATACTTTTTGCATAGTGTGCAAAACATTTGTAATAGATAAGGTTTGTTAGATACTTCAAGCTTGGCCCATATACTCAAAGCTCTTTTCTTTTTTATTGCACAAATCTGAACTGAGTTTCAAGAGAACCATCTTACATTTTGGGGTGATTCTAAGGATTCATACCAAACCCTCTGAAATTAAAGACAAATTTAATGGAAGGCAATTATTATCCAAAGAGACACCACTCCAAAAGAAGCTTACTTTGCAGATGTGTGATTGGTAACATATAAATACATTTTTTGGGTCAATTAATCAGCTTTACTCAGGTATACTCAGTGAATGCAGACATTACAGGCATTATTGGTGTAAGAGGCATCCAAACATTTGACTGATATTTAGAAAATAAACTGTAAAGTCTTACAAGGAAGGATGTTTGGATATCTGTTTTTCTCTCTGTTTTCTTCTTTATTTGCCATTTCAAATGTTCCTTGCATGCATCGGGCTGGCAATGACTACAACGAAAATGTGTAAAGTCAAGGAAATGCAAGAACATCCTGTAATAAATGTTAGCTGCACAGGACTTAAGAAAAGATGCGATAACACACAATGGCCTACATCTAAGATAAGTAATTTCTCAGTACACTGTAATTCTTGGAAAAAAGCGATTTTTCCTCATCTTTCTAAAATAGCTCATAACCTTTCGATAACTCAGAACTTCAACACTACTTTTTAAATTATAGCTTTGAAGAACACTGTGACTTTTGCTATTTAAGAGAGTAAATAAATTATTGAAATTTAGGCTGCTACTGGAAAACACCATATCACATGATGACTCATTATACTGTGACCCAGTCAGCAAGATGTGGGGCCCCAGGGCTCTGACTTAGAAATTTGGTTGTATGGATCAAATTTGATCTTAATACATGAATACATTTGAATATTAGCAAAGAAGGTTAAAAAATGTTAAGAAAACTGAATTTCAAACATCCACTCCATTCAGTTCAGGGCCTGGGCAAGGGGGATCCAAAGGTGAGTTTGTATCGCCTTTATGCCCTAAGCCTAGGGATGGCCTTGGGGGCTGCTGGCCCATTAGGATGACTGAAATGGTACCCAAAGTTTAACCAACCTGGCAGTAATCAGAAAAACCTGGGATTGTGAATAAACTCTTAGTCACATACTAAGTACCTGAAAATAAATGCTTTTGTCAGGACAATCAAAATGAGATTAATTAACAGGAAATTAACAGGAAAATATTATTATGTGAAGAAAAAAGGATAGGGAGAAGAGGAAGGAGACAGCAATAACTCCCTGACCAGAGAGAATGAGATGGAACCTGCTGGACTGCCTCCAAAACTGTGGAAGGGCATGTGAAAACACTCCCACCCCGCATGAACACCTGTGGGATTCGGGGGCGGAGGGGACGGAGAAAGGGATATTTGGATGTGGAGTTTTCATTCCAAATTTTTGTTTATTTGAGAGATTTTGCTGCTAGTCTGGACAGAGCCCAATTGGGAGTAATTTAAAGGGCCAGCTGGGAGAAGCTGATTCAGGGTCACTGCCTGCTACAGGGCCCCTTTATGCTACCAGAATAGTATAAAATGGACTTAGTGTAAATGAGAATCAGGTTCAAGATCTTTGCCTATGTCACAATCCTGACAATTTTTATGCCCTCTCACCACAGTCGCAGTAGTTCTATATTTCAGAACCACAGTCACTAATTCTGCTTTTTCCCACCCTTTTTTCAAGCTTTTTTTTTTTTTTTCAGGAACTTGATCAAACGGAACATAATGTGAATCACTTAAGAGAAAGATGACAGAGTATCTATTTCAAGAAACATTCAATGCAGCACTCCCTGCCTGATTCTGGCAATGCATTATGTGGAATTCCCCCTTAAAAACACCGATGAAGCAGAGTTCTCAGGACTGAACAATGAATGAATATAACGATGAATATAAATTGCTTTGGTGTTAATTTTCATCATGGAATAGTAGCATGTTTTTTGTGTTTGGTTTCTGTACACTACTCACAAACTTATGAACATTTTATTTAAAAGGTCAAGAAAAAGTTAACTAGAACATTTTAAACATAAATAAAAGTAATTTATTTTGTTTTTGCATATAAACTTATTCCCTTATTTCCCTCTACAAATAAAGTCCACAAATTTTTAACTGTTATGAAAATCATTCAAGAAGAACTTAAAATGTACAACAATAAAAAAGGACTTGCATTAATAAACACCAGAAAATCTAACTTAATTACCAGTAAATATTTTCAATAAAGCACAAAATACTTACTTCCTCTTTAAACAGTGCTTTTCAACTTGAAAAGTGAGTCAAAATATTCTTGGACATCCTGTCCCACAATGCTGCATTTTCACTAAAAGAGCACATAAAAACAGTGCAATGGGCTGGATTGCCTCTTCCCACAATAACCCCTTCTTTCCTCCCCCAGCCACACGGAAAATAGCAAAAGGAGAGAAAACCTCTGCAATGACTTCTTAAAGAATTCTTCTCTTATGAGACAAGATTTGGTCCTTCAGAACAAGGATCCTCCAGGATCGAAGGATGACAAGACCATGCGTGGGTATGTCTTCACTCAAATTATCTACACTCAAGTAACTCCTCTCAAGTTAGCCTACCTCAAGAGGGAGCAGCCATACTGAGAAACCACATTCAAGTTGCTGTGTCCATACTGGTACTGAACTGGTTCTTGTGTTGTGCTAAGACTTTTGGAGAACATATCCCATGATTCTTAGTGCTGCAATAAGCTAAGCTGCTCTATGAATTCTTTCCCAATAAATTATGGGAAAACTTGTCTGTCCTTTTTGGTCAAACTGGGGGAACCGTGGAAGGCACTGGATAACCAGTGGCAATTGAGTAGCACTAGACTGTATCCACATGAGAGAGTATTAGTTGTTGATGAGTTATGTTCATTCAAGCTTTAAGTTTAGCCTATATCCCCTCTTCAGTCAAATCAAGTTAAAAGCACCACCACAGACGAGTTAAGGGTTTGTATGTGTGGACAGGACTCAAATTAGGAGCAACACTCGAGTTATAATTTAAGTTAACATTGCATTTGAGACAACTCCTATGATGAGACCAAATGCTTTGTGTCTGCTCATTACTCCTGACAGCCCCTGTCTGCCTGGTAACATGTCTCCATTGGAACCATACTTCCAGAGTTTCCTGTGACCATAGGTGCCTTGCTATGTTGCCTAAAGGGGGGTGGGGGATTGAACTGTGAAGGAGCATTAATCTTTTCTACCTATCTCCACAAGGGGACACAGCGCATCTGTCCCCATTAAACATGCATGCCCCATGGTGCATCTGTCCTGCCTAGTCCACACACCCTTTTCCAATTCAGATCCTGAGGACTTAGAGGAATCCTGGAGAAGGCGGTTCTGCCGTGAAGACAGCTGAGTCCCCTCCCCCCATGCACTCACTCTCATATGAGATCCATCTGGAGGCCATGATCTCGCCCAACATGTTTACATTGTTTAAAAAGTCATTCTTTCTTCTCTCTGAGTTTGAATGGCACCTGAACCAAACCACAGTGAAATGTTTTACAGGAACTCCTCACTTAATGTTGTAGTTATGTTCCTGAAAAATGCGACTTTAAGTGAAACGATGTTAAGTGAATCCAATTTCCCCATAAGAATTAATGTAAATGAGGGGGTTAGGTTCCAGGGAAATTTTTTTCACCAGAAAAAATACTATATTTTATAGTACAAATACATATATACACACACACATATCTCTACCTCGATATAACGCTGTCCTCGGGAGCCAAAAATTCTTACCATGTTTTAGGTGAAACTGCGTTACATCGAACTTGCTTTGATCCACCAGAGTGCGCAGTCCCCCCCGCACCAGAGCGCTGCTTTACCGTGTTATATCCGAATTCGTGTTATATCGTGTGGCATTATATCAGGGTAGAGGGGTGTACATACATACACACACACAGAGTATAAGTTTTAAACAAACAATTTAATACTGGTACACAGTGATGATGATTGTGAAGCTTGGTTGAGGTGGAGGAGTCAGAGGGTGGGATATTTCCCAGGGAATGCCTTCCTGCTAAATGAACTAGCAATTGACGGAGCTCTCAAGGGTTAACCCTCACAACACTCTACAAGGCAGCAGGAAAGCGGGAGGGAAGACAGAGACACACACCCTGTGCGTGAGAGAAAAAAATGCGCATTTCCCCTTTAAGTAGCTGACCCCAGGCTTAAGTACACTGCCTTGTTAATTAAATCAGCTTGCTGAGACCTGAGATGGCAGCTACTGCCTAGAAGCTCCCTCCCTCCTTCGTGTCCCCCCACCCGCTCTATGGAAGATGGGGTAAGTGGGGTGCAGGAGCAGGGGGGAGGGAGAGACACCCTGACATTAGCCCCCCTTTTCTCCCCCTCCCCCCATACAGTAAGCAGGAGTCTCTGGGAGCAGCTCCAAGGCAGAGGGCAGGAGCAGCACATGGCAGTGGGGGGAGGGACAGCTGCTGCATAGGGAACTTAGGGGAGTGGGGAGCTGATAGGGGAAGCTGATAGAGGGGCTGCTGGTCCACCCTGGTTCCAACCACCCACCAGCTAGCTGCAACGGGCTGCTCTTCCTGCAAGCAGTGGACAAAACAGGCAACGTTAGAAGGGAGCATTTCACAACTTTAAATGAGCATGTTCCCTAACTGATCAGCAACTTAACATCGAAACAACGTTAACCGGGACGACTTTAAGTGAGGAGTTCCTGTATAACTTTCAGAAAAGAATGCTTATACACTATAATGTTCAACATCTCCACTTTAATTATAACTGTATTTTTAGTGAGGCCTGATCCTGCCAACATTTATACATGTGGCAAATCGCATTGAGTGTGCTTAGAAAAATAAAATGGGATAAAGAATACACATGCCAAACATATCTGCTCAGTCACTGCCCTCATGTCATACTCCTTCTCTCGTGCTCTATTTGTATTTTTGTCTGACTCATGTATTTACATGAGGAATCTCATTGGCTCCAACGGGACTACGGATATGCTTCAAGTTAATCAGGGCCTTAAATTTCAGGATCAGGGCCTTAAATCAAATTCTCTGAGGCAGTAACCTGGTCCTCATACATGTCTGCAAAGCACCAAGCGCACTTTCTGCTATGTAAATAAATAATAATAAATATAAATAAGGCACATTGAGGGCGGGGGGTGCAAAAACCCAAGCAAACTGGATAACATATTTGTATTTAATTATTTGCTGTGAAGAAAGGCAGCAGATGAATGCTGTTTTTTTCCATGGACAAACAGAAAAATGAAACACCTATAGGGCAGAATTCTGTAACTCACTTTCAAGATCCTACTTTCATTTCATTTATCTAGATTTACATTGAACATTAAAAAAAGGCCTATCAAAGGCTCCAGGTGCCTTTGCCGTGCCATCCTCATCCACTTCCTGCTACCGATGACCAGTTTGCAACCCAGATCCACCAGACCCTGAACAATGTGGTTAGTTAAAACTACAGAATGGCCTCCCCTACCTCAAGGACTGTATTTATGTTCTGGAGGGACAACCTAAGCTTCAGATATTGAACCTATTGCAGGCCATTTTGGACAATTCAAGACCTGCAATCTGGGCTTGTGGAGCTTCTGGTGGACAGGCCTACAAGCTTACATCAAGAATTATATAAGGTCCTGCAACTATACCCAGAAACCATGATCATCTCTTTCAGCCTCTGCCCATGCCTCCGCAACCTTTATCTACTATATCAGTTGACTTTATTGTAGAACTGCCATGCTCCCAGGGACACACTGTAATCCTGGTTGTTGTCGACCTCCTAACAACAATGGCACTCTTTAACCCGTACAATACTGTTCCTACCACACGGGACATGGCTCAGTTCTTCTTGCAAAATGTCTTCTGCTACCATGGGTTAACAACAGGCATTGTTATCAGACTGGGGGTCTCAGTTTATCTCCTGACTCTAGCTGGAATTTCTCAGACTCCTTGGCATCGAATCCCTCTTCTCATCCACTTATCTTTGGCATACTAATGGGCAAACAGAAAAGGCCAGTCAAATCTTGAAGCAGTATCTTTACTGCCTTCTTTTGAGTTTCCACCAGGATGACTGGCTTCCCTTGCTACGCTATGCTGAATTCGCATGTAACAATGCAATCCACACCTTAAGACAACATATCCCATTCTTTGCAAACAATGGCTTTCAGACCCACTTCCACCTAGACTTGCCCATGAGATCTCCAGTACTGACCACTGCGGATTCAGCTGCCCACCTATACCGGGTGCACTGGGAGCGCACAGAACACCTGCAGTCTGCCAAAGAAGCCTACAAACATCATATAGACCGGGCCAAATCTGGCTGTAGGAGATAAGGTGTGGCTCTCTGCCCAGAACCTTAAATCAAGCTGCCCATCTGCCAAACTAGACTGTTAATACCTGAATCCTTTCAAGATTATATAACAGGTGAACCCAGTGGCCTTCTGGTTACAGCTCCACAAATCCTTGAAGATCACCCATCTTTCACATCTCACTTTTAAAGCCCTATACTGAGAATTCATACCCAAACTGCTCCAATCCTCCACTGCCACCCATAACAGTCCATGGACAGGAGGAGTACTTGGTCCTCTGAGTCCTCAACTCTTGGAAAATTAAGGGAAGATTCTGGTACATGGTGGACTCGGAAGGATGCAGTCCGGATGAGTGGTCTTGGGAACCAGTACAGAATATCCACACCCTGGACCTGTTCTGAAAGTTTTGCTGGAGGTACCCCTAGAAACCGGGCCCCGAGGCCACTAAGAGTTGTCCTTGAGGGCTTGCAGCAGAGTCAATTTGAAAGCGGGGCCTGCAGCAGAACCAGTCTCCAGGCAACCAAATTAGCATAACTGGCCTGTAGTAGGCTGCCTGATTGGGTATGCCACCTGATTGGTTGGAAAAATCAACAGACCGGCTCTTAATCCCAGCAGCAGTTCAGCGACTGTTCAAAGCATTCACCCATGGCTGCGACTGCTTCTGCTTATTCCCAGTCTTGCTCCCGCCTTGTTCCAACCCTACCCCGGCCTTGCCTCATTGCAGCCTCAGATTTGAAGCTTGGCTCTGACCAATGACTTCAACTCTGCTCCTACTCTGACCCTTGGCCTCTAATTCCAGCTCTGATCCTTAGCAGTTGGAACAGGAGCCAGGAATAGGAGCTAAGTATGACTCCTGCTCCAACCTCTAGGGACAACTGCTCACATCCTGGTCTCTGACAATACCAAGTGTAGAGCAAACAACTGATAGAATGTAATCCGCCTCTTCCATGCAAGCAGCTGCAAGCAGCAGTGTGGTTATTATAATGCTAAAAAGCCATCAAGAATACCTCATTGACCATTCTCCTCAATGTTTTAATATCTTTCTTTGCATGTGAACCTACATAAATAGATCTCTGACCATGATGGTCAGACTCATTCAGTTTGCAAGCAAAAGTTCACATATTTAGAGAACACTGTAGAATACGAGCAAAGCAACACACATTTTAAAACAAAAATAGATTGCCAGGTTTCACCACTGACTATACCGGGGTTTTTAATTAGGAGAGTCAAAATTCACAAAAGTGCTAGTGCACTGGGATACAACTCTTCTTAAATTAACATTTAAAAAAAATGTTACTCAGGTAACCCTGTCATTTGATAGTGACTACATTGCACATGCAGCAGCAGTACAAACACATGTCAAACATAATCAAATCACCAACATAATAAAAGTGCTGCCAATTATGAAGCTCACTTAATACTGTTTTTCACTCCTAAGGGCACCACCTTATGCTATCTAAGGGCATGTCTACACTTGCCATTTAAAGTGGAAAAAGTCTCTTTTTTGCGCAAAACCCGTGGGAACATCGACACTTATCAATGACTTTTTGCGGTGAAACTGAACCACATCCCTGAGAGTCATACTGCTCTTACTGGTGATGCTTTTGCAGTGATGTGCAAGTGAAGACATGTTCTTCTTGTTTACAGAGCTTTTAGCCTCCTGAGGATATCCCACAGTGCCTAGGTGACCACTCTGGCCAGCAGCTCTACTGCTCTGATGCCAGGTAAACAGATATCCACCCCCCACCCTGTATAGGCCCGGGACCTTTGAAATTCGCCTTCCTGTTTTCTTGGCAAGTGCTCACTGATCATCTGGCCAGGTGACAATGCCTGCTCCATGGAGCAAACAATCCCCTCCTTGGAGCAATGCAGAGCTACCGGAGCTGATCAGTGTTTGGGGAGAGGAGGCTGTGCAGGGACCCAAGATGCCCCAGGATCCCCCTCCCCCCGTGCCAAGGCCCATCGTCAAAATGGAGAGAGCTGCACTGTGGGATAGCTGCCCTCAGTGCACTGCTCTTATCAGCGATGGAAGTGCTGCTAATGTAAACACTCTCTGATGCCTGAGGAATTAAGTGAGTACACAAACCAGCTCTTTTCTTTTGCGGGTTCCCTATCACCGGTGAAACTTACAGTGGAAAAACTCTGCAAGTGTAGACATACCCTAATAATAGTTGCGTATTGGCCCAGTTGAGTCTGCGTTTAATATACTATATACGGTTCTAAGCTGCTCAGTTCTGCCATGTGGTGTTGAGGGAAGTGAAAATGAATAATAAGTGGGTGTGGAATGGCCCCTGAAATTGCAGAAGGGAGTGGACCCAACATGGAATACAGTAACTCCTCACTTCACGTTGTAGTTAAGTTCCTGAAAAATGCGACTAAGTGAAACGATGTTAAGCAAATCCAATTTCCCCATAAAAATTAATGTAAATAAGGGGGTTAGGTTCCAGGGAATTTTTTTTTGGCAGACAAAAAGCATTATATAAGTTTTAAACAATTTTTAAACAAGCAATTTAATACTACGCTGGGGGGAGTAGTGTGCATGTGCTGTGTGCTTACAAACATACTGTACATACAATACAGTACTGTAGTTGGGAGGTGCCCCTTCCTTACCCCACACAGGCACAGCCCATTGGCACTGCAGACAATGAGGCAGGCAAGGAGGCTGAAGGTGTGCAGGTTCGGAGAAGCACATTGCGCAGCAGCAGCAGCTTCCCCTACTCTGCAAGCACCAGGGGCTGGTGCGGGGCTCCTCAACCCTCAGCCTGCCCACTCCCTCCCTCCCCCCAGGCTCCCGTTCTTGACCTGCCTCTTCTCCCCCCCTACCTCCTCCCCCTTTACTTCCCACGCTGCATCCTCGCTCCTCCCTCCCCTCCCTTCTAAATGCCTCGCTCCTCCCCCCTCCCTCCTGCCTGGGGCAGTCAGCTGGCTTGCAGTGTTATGGGGACAGGAGGGAGTGGGGAGAAGAGAGGACTCAGCGTGCAGGCTCCCCCTCCCTCCCCCCCGCCTCCTGCCTAGGGCAATCAGCTGGCTTGTGGCATTCAGGAGGCAGGGGAGGGAGGGGCAGACTGCACGCTGAGTCCTCGCTCCTCCCCTCTCCCTTCTGCCCCCAAAATGCCGCAAGCCAGCTGATTGCAGCAGTGGGGAGGGGAGGCGCTGATCTATGGGGTCTGCCGGCGGGCGGGAGGCACTGTGGGGAGGGAGGCTGCCAGCTGTGGAGAAAGCAGGCAGCCAAACAACGTAAGAGTGGAGCATTGCACAACTTTAAACGAGCATGTTCCCTAACTGATCAGCAACATAACAATGAAACAACGTTAACCGGGACAACTTAAAGTGAAGAGTTACTGTACTTCCCCCTACCTCCACAAGAGCTGGGTAAAACCCATCTATACAGCCACCATACACCATACAACTGTCAATCTGGGGTAATGGGGAGTAAACACGCTGTCTTTCTGACAAAGCGAAATACTTCAGGAAAGCCTTCTTGCTCAGGCACCCAATTGAACCAGGGCTCCTCTGCCAATAATGCTGCTGAGAAGTGGGTTTACTGGAGAACTGCTGTTTGTAAGGAGGCACTCACACTCCTTACAAATGCCACGTAGATCTGAGCAGAACCCCAAAGAGCAGAGTTTCCCAAAGATCACTGAGCTATACTGGTTTAAAAGGCCGTGGCTCTCTTGTCCCCTATGCCATAAGCTTCTCCCTACAGAGGGGAGACTGTCATTCTCAGAGGCTTGAATGCTGCGGAGCTTTCTATCTTCCTTCCCCTTCCTCTGGGGGAGGAGGGCATCAAGACAGAAGAGTTTAAGATCCCAGACTCTGATAAAATAAAACAGTTCAGTTTTTCCAAATGTGGTGCCTCGGTATCACAACACTAATTAGAATTTATAACTTTTTCAGTAAAACGGGTGCCTGTACTCTTTAGCATCAAGGAAGGGAGAGAAAGAGAGAGAGACAGCTCAGTGGATTAGAGTTCTACTTTGAGACACTTCTGTGTTCAAACTCAGGAAAGAGCACAAATGAGAATCAATTTAGTTCTCCACCATAAGCTCTACTGGACATTTGTCCCCATGGCTAAACAACTGTACAATCCAACACATGTAGCAGTATCTCTAAGGACCAGAACTGAAATAACTGGGTGTTAAACATGAGTAATGAAGATCATTGGCAAGCTGTGTGGAGAAGCTTATACTGTACTTGTGTAACACCGACAGATCCTGGTTGTCAGCAGACGGGACTGAACCTGAGCCTCTCCTTCATGAACTAAAAGCCAACTGGCTCTTAGCTAAGACTGTAGAGCAGACTCATTAATTGCTAAGTGGTCTCAGCGGTTTACAATGGCTCTGGTGTTGCCATGGTGCCAGGCCCACACTTGGAAGGGAGTTGTGGTTTGCACGCTGCTGTGTTCCGCTGGGGCCCTGGGACCTCCACAGACAGCTGCACTACTAGTCCCAGAATGCTCTGTGCCATGTTGCCAGCTGCCCCAGCTGAAGTGGGTGGAGTGGACCAAAAAGAAATCCCAAGCAAGGAAATGGTCTGGTGCAGGGAGAGGATTCCTGGCGCTAATCCCGCTGCACCCTCCCCTCCCCCTTGGGGCACGGGGTGGGAGCTCCTGGCTCCCCCAATCTGCAAATCTCTCCCATTTTCCTGGGCAGTGGGGAGCTGGAGGCAGCTGCGGTACTGTGACTCCTGGGTGGTGTGCAGCTCCCCAGCGACTGTGATGCCTGGAGGCTCCTGGGCACTGTCTCGACCCTGCAACTTCAGGGTGGCGGGTGGTTGTCTGTGTTCCCTGGGAGCAAGGGGGGGAGTGACAGTGGAGCTTGTCAGTGCTGGCTGCTGCGCCCCCTGCCAATGGGAATGCCCAGAAACTGCCCCCCTGCAATCCAGGGAGGGGAGGGGGAGCAGCACGGTTTGGGGGGAAAGGGGCAGTTGTGCGGCAATCAGGGAGCTGGTAATGACTCTGTGTGGGGGGTGTAGGAGAAGCAGGGGGGAGGGATAGCTCAGTGGTTTGAGCATTGGCCTGCTAAACCCAGGGTTGTGAGTTTAATCCTTGAGGGGGTCACTTAGGGATCTGGGGCAAATATTGGTCCTGCTAGTGTAAGCAGGGGGCTGGACTCGATGACCTTTCAAGGTCCCTTCCAGTTCTAGGAGATTGGTATTTCTCCAATTTAAAAAAAAAAAAAAGGTGTTAAGGTGGGGGTTGGTGTGGCAGGGGGCGGAGGAAGGGAGAGGAAAGTCTGAGTTGAAGGTGGGGGTTGGCTCATTGTTGGGAGATAGTAGAAGGGAGGGAAGTGACAGCCCTGGGTGGGAAGTGTGGGGCAGTGGGCAGTAGCAGGGAGATTGAGGAGAGCCTTTCTTTGGGGGTTAGTTGTGTGGGGTGGGAACAGTAGGAGGGACGGGAAGGGGGGAGGAGAGACAAGGTGTGAAGGTTGGGGTAGGAGCTTGAGGCTGGACTGTGGTAGCATTTGTGGTAAAGTGTGTGTGTGTGTGTCTCCCAGTGGCCTTTCCTCCTTGCAAAAGATGGGAACCAGCAATTTTCCTCCCCCCACTCTGCCCCAAAGTTTTGTAAACCTTGTACCAAAGTAGAAAATGCAGCTTTCAAAAAATGTATTTACGAAACGTAACTCTGGGTAGAGGAGGCAGTGGTGAGAAGATGCAGGTGCGATATCACTGACTGCTGCATCCGGGCTTAATATGGCTCATAAGTGTGCTAATTATGCACTTGTGTTCAGGGCCCCAAGCAGGCCCTGAGTGTTTAAACAAAAAAGAAAACTAACAAACAACTCCCCTCCACACAAACCAAATTCAGTGGTATTCTGGGTTCACTGATGTTAGTCCAGTTTGTTCTCTATGGGCTGAGTGGAGGTCTCTATCAGGTGTGGCTTCAAATATCTTATTTTGGTTTTGAATAAATGTTTTCATCCCCATCCTGGCAATACCACATTTACTATGTCATGCCAGGCCCACAATTGGAAGGGGGTCATCACAACCACATGGGGGCCCACAAATATGTTTGGCACCAGGCCCACAAAAGGTCAATCCTGCCCTGGACCGTCTCAGTGCCACTAGAGGGGAGAGAACATCACACTCAGAAGGTGTGTGGGTTACACTTGCCCAGCATTCCCCATGCTATAAGTGCCAATGTCACACACATTTAATTACAAAAACCCAACAACATTTTTTGGGTTCATATCCATTCTTGATTTCCTATGTCTCTTCCCTGTGATAAAAAATGACACAGAAAACAAGCAGACTTACATTAAATTCTTCCCGAAACCTTTTCCCATCATCTGCTGACCTTATCCGTATTTCTTCCTCCAGATGCTCCACTGGAATAGGAAAGTACTTCTTTGGGCCAGAGGGAGACCTGCTGAGCAGCATCACCCTTTGCTGTTCTGTCAAACCAGAGAAAATAAATGTCAAATGTATATTCAGAATGAGGGACAACTAGTTACATCTTTACCCCGATATAACGCGGTCCTCGGGAGCCAAAAAATCTCACCGCCTTATAGGTGAGACCGCGTTATATCAGGTTTGGGCCGGTACACCGGACTGGACCATCTTCTCTGGCGGTGATTTAAAGGGCCCGGTGCTCCAGCCACTGTGGGGAGCCCCGGGCCCTTTAAATCACTGCCGGAGCTCCGGCAGTGGGGCTTGGGCAGGGAATTAAAGGGCCCAGGGCTCCCCGCAGCGGCCAGAGCCCCGGGCCCTTTAAATTACCACCCGAGCCTGGCTGCCAGAGCCCTGTCAGGGATTTAAAGGGCCTGGTGCTCCAGCTGTGGGGAGTCCTGGTCCCTTTAAATCACCGCCGGAGCTCTGGCAGCGGGACTCAGGTAGGGATTTAAAGGGCCCAGGGAGCCACATGAATTCAGCGATAATGCAGTAAAGCAGTGGGCTCAGGTGGAACTTTAAAGGGCGCGGGGCTTCCTGCTGCTTTACCACGTTATATCCGAATTCGTGTTATATCGGATTGCGTTCTATCGGGGTAGAGGTGTTTTCCATTAATCAAATGATGAGCCAATTAGTTTTGTGAAACATCTTGGAAAAAGGAACAGAATGCCTCTTACGAAATGTGAATCAAACTAGTGAGACAAGGTGGGTGAGGTAATATCTCTGACTGAGCCAACATCCTAAGACTGACACGGCTACAATTATACTACAGTCAAACTAATGACAGAGTTGATTTCCATAACAATATAGTAAAAAGCCGAGAGATTTCTCTGAACACCCCCTTGATTAAAACAATGCCCAGAAACTTGGGTCCTAATGTTAATAATTAGAGTTTCTGACTTTACTTTGTAACAGAATAAAAATGTGATGAAACATCATATGGGGAGGCAATAGGATCTATCAGTTCCTCACACTCGCTGGGAGATGTAGGGATTGAAGGGGAAATTTGTTTAAGATACTCAATTTAAGGAAAATAATTTGTAAATCTATTTTACAAATGGTTTTATTTCTCCAAAATAAGCCACACCTTGCCAGACACCAGAAATGCTGTAATATTTACAATAACTACAATTAGGTAAGTGTTTTCGTCTCAATAAACTGCTTTAAGAAGGTAACAAATTCATGAGACTTGTTTGAAGCATTCCTATTGCATCTTTAACCAAAAGTATAGGAAGCATCAGTACTTTAAGGTGCTCCAGCATGTTTCTTTTACAGCAATTACCTCCCTATGGAATGATTTTGTGTAGCACCTGACACCCAGGAATTCCCTTGAACCAGCCAGCTAGATCTGCTAGCTTTATGACAATTGTGCACAGGTAGACTGGTTAGAAAATTAGATCCAGTATGCAAACATATTGCATTTTAAAACAACAGTGAAGTTGAAGAGTTTTGAAATCATAGTAGAGGAAGTTTCCCTGAGATTAGAAACTTCGTTTAAAAGAAAAACAAAACACTTCCCTAGAAACAGACAGTGACAATGCTACTTTCAACAACCATGCTGCCTAATAGTTCATGTAGTAGCCATTCTACAGAGTAACAGCGTTCTGCTTGATGGCTAGTATATCTCAATACACTGGAAACATCAATGCTCTTTTAACTGATGTTAGGAAATTTAACACTGAACAGGAAGTTACACTCATTTGGTTTATATTTAGAACTGTGAAGTTTTTCAGTTTGCACGTAACAACATGAAAGCCACAGAAAATGCAGGTAATTCTCCCTTGTGATTACTTTTTTTTTAAAATTGTTTACTCCCTTGTCATTATGGCAAGAGTAATATATGGATGACCTATAATTCCCCAACAACTTTGCCATCTTTTAATCTTTATTGTGCTTGATGATCCAAATCTAAGTCTAATTTGCTATGCTCTTAATAAAAACATCTGAAAATGTATTGGTGAATATTTTCAATTTCTGGACTTCATCTTTTTTTAAAAATGCTATTCTCTTATAGTACCTTCCCACTCATCCACCTTTTACTTTTTAATCTAGTCACAGAGTAACAAAGTAGTTCTTCATACATATGTCTTTTTTCTTTTTTTAAACACAAATGTTTCTATCCTTTTTTCCTTCAGATGAAAACTGGTGCAGATAACTCAGCTGTCATGAGTAATCCTTCACTAACAAACCAGTTATGAGAATTGCCATGGAAAAACAAAATCTGGTAAAGTTACAACTTTAAGCTGCAAATTATTAAACAGAAAGGAGAAGGAAGAGAGAGGGAAGTTTTCTTCTTTGTTTTCTTTTAAATAAATAAAGCCAGCACTAAAATGATACAATAAAAAGATACAACTACTCCTCAAAGTTTAAAGAATTGAATTCTTAACTTTCAAAATTAAAGTGTACACACACACACACACACACACACACACACACACAGAGAGAGTAAAATCCATTCTAAAAAACAAAGCCAACATTTCATTACCTTGCTCTTCTAAGATTCCATTTGGCATCTTTTTGTCACTGGAGGTCACAACAGCTTTCCTATGTTTTCTGAACCTTAAATTGCACAAAACCAAATTAATCTGAATAATTGCATTTAAAAGGTAACAAATACTCTTCCAGATTAACTTGTACAAACCATGTAATTCTGGAGAAACTTTTTCTGTTCATCTTCAGATGGTAATGATTAATGATAAAATACAACATGCGGCATCCTCCGCTACTCTAAACTGTGGTCTGAGACTTCAGTTACCGCATATACGTAGAACCGCTTTCATTTCCTTATTAGATCATATCAAAACATGACCAATCTAGTTTTGAGTGCAGCACTTAACAGCTCCCTACCTGAAAAAATAGCCAGCCAGAAGAATGAAAATGATGAACACAAGAAGCAGGATCAACATTGAAGTCAGTAGTTGCTGGTGTGAATTGTTCACTTCTGGAGGCTCTATAAATTAAAAATAATACCAAGAGTGACAGATTGTTGTGATGGAATTCTCAGTGTAGCAAAGATAAAATTGGGCAAACATACCTAATACTTTCAAAAACTGATTTAAATACACTGTACAGTTTCCAAAAGGCCTACCTCTAGGGCCAAAGTTCCCATGGAACATAGATTTGGTGGCTGTGTGTGGTGTTTTGACTGTATCAATTTGTAAAAAATATCAACAATGCTTTTTAGTGAATAAATACAAAGCTGAAACCCACAATTAAGGGAACATGTTTTTAAAATCTGTGCTACCAACTGTCAGCTCTTGAATATGGTGAGCAAGATAATATCTTTTACTGGACCAGCTTCTGTTGGTGAGAGAGAGACAAGCTTTCAAGATATACAAAGCTCTTCCTCAGTTCTTGGACAGGTATTCTGAGTGTCACAGCTAAACAGAAGATCAAAAAGGTAGTTTAGCATATTTAGTTAGCACATATTCTAAAGAACCATTCAAGTTGAAGTGGCCTGTTAAACACCCCTGTAGTCATAGGACAAAAATGGGGTTAGAGTGGTTACAGATTGTTGTAATGAGCTATAAATCCAGTATCTTAATTAAGATCATGATTTTTATTATCAAGAAAAGTCATGAATTTTAACTTCCAAGCTCATCTTCTGAAAATGTTGTGCAGGTTTCCATTGAGGATGAGGACTGGTAGGTCAGATATAGAGCGATCACTTCATGAAAAGTGTTCTCCCACAGGTGATGTGATGTTTTTCATCTTTTATCATTTTCCCGTGTGAGTTCATTCAAGAGCATAGCGACTGTTTGGTTTCACCCACATAACTGTTACTGGGGCACTTAGTGCACTGGATGAGGTATAACACATGTTGCGATAGGCATGTGTAGGATCTTGAAAGGCATGTTCTGGGGGGTGTTGATCATTGTAGCAGTGGAGATATGTCTGTAGGTTTTGCATGTTTCTTCATTACATTATACTTGGTGAGTATTTTCCTGAAGGGATATTAGAAAATTTTTATCTGATTAATGGACCTGTAAGAATATTATTACTTATGCTAAACTGTTTGACCTTGTATTTAGTTGTGACATTCCAAGTACCTTTCCCAGACCTGAGGAAGAGCTCTATGTAGCTCAAAAGTCTCTCTCACCAGTAGAAGTTGGTCCAATAAAAGATATTACCTGACTCACCTTCTCTAATATCCTAGGACCAACACGGCTACAACGACATTGCATATAGCTCTTTAATATGTCATTTATATTTGTGGGAGCAACTGAGAGAATTGCAAAGTTAATTACAAGAAGTGTGAAGACCTGGTGAACGAGAAAGCATATTCTCCCCTCCCGCCCTCCCCAGTATAAATTTACCAGGCTAAGATATTTGATGCAAGATTTTAGAATTATATTCAAAGGTTCCAGGCATTAGACTGACATATAATTTCTTGTTTGGCTGCTTTTGCAGGTGGCTAGTTGCTGGTTTGTAATGCACCTAATGTGCAATGTACAGAGCACCAGATACAGGCGGAGGGGTGAGAATTCTAGTGAAGTCAATGAAGTTATGCCGATTTATACTAGTTGAGGATCTGGTCAAGAATATTTACTTTGCTCAACAGATGTAATACAGCACACGAGGTGCTCTTTTGGTACATATCTGGTACAAGCTACAATAGAACCTCAGAGTTATGAACACCAGAGTTACAAACTGATCAGTCAACCGTACACCTCGTTTGGAATTGGAGGTATGCAATCAGGCATCAGCAGAGACCAAAAAAAAAAAAGGCAAATACTGTACAGTAGTAGTAAACTACTAGAAAAATAAGATAGTTAAGGGTTAATGTCTCTTTTACCTGTAAAGGGTTAAAAAGCTCAGTAAACCTGGCTGACACCTGACCAGAGGACCCATAAGGGGACAAGATACTTTCAAATCTTGGTGAAGTGAAGTCTTTTGTTTGTGCTCTTTGTTTGGGGGGTTGGTCCCTCTTAGTCCCAAGAGCGAACAGACATCAATCCAGGCTCTCCAAATCTTTCTGAATCAGTCTCTCATGTTTCAAACTTGTAAGTAATAGCCAGGCAAGGCGTGTTAGTCTTATTTTTGTTTTCTCAACTTGTAAATGTTCCTTTTTTGCTGAGAGGATTTTACCTCTGTTTACTGTAACTTTGAACCTAAGGCTAGAGGGGGTTCCTCTGGGCTATATGAATCTGATTACCCTGTAAAGTATTTTCCATCCTGATTTTACAGAGATAATTTTTACCTTTCTTTCTTTAATTAAAAACTTTCTTTTTAAGAACCTGATTGATTCTTTCCCTTGTGTTAAGATCCAAGGGGATTGGATCTGGACTCACCAGGAATTGGTGGGGGAAGGGAGGGGGAATGGTTAAATTCTCCTTGTGTTAAGATCCAAGGGGTTGGATCAGTGTTCACCAGGAACTTGGTGAAAAAGCCTCTCAAGGCTGCCCAGGGAGGGGAAGGTTTTGGGGGGACAGAAAGTGATCCAGACACTAAAATTTCTGGATGGTGGCAGTGTTACCAGATCTAAGCTAGTAATTAAGCTTAGAAGTGTCCATGCAGGTCCCCACATCTGTACCCTAAAGTTCAGAGTGGGGGAGGAACCTTGACAAAAGGGAAAGCAGCATTTTTCTTCTGCATGGTAAAGTTTCAAAACTGCATTAAGTCAATGTGCAGTTGTAAACTTTTGAAAGAACAACCATAATGTTTTGTTCAGCATTATAAACAACCTCCATTCCTGAGGTGTTGGTAACTCTGAGGTTCTACTGTACCTGGCATCAATTACACATATAGTTTTAGGGCTTATGCTGCTACTTGCCAATACTGAATACTGCAAAATGAAGTTGATTTTAATATTGAATTTTTATTTCCTCTATTTCTTTGTGCTAGTAGTAACTTTTAATAGTAGTCCACAGTTTGACTTACAGTATCTCATGCTCTAGACAACCACGCGGTTCAAACAAAACCAAAAACTCCACCAGCCCTAGGCTTTAGCTGTGCTGCTTCCCCGCATGGGGTAGAAAGTGAGGAGAATCATATCCAACTCTCCTAATCCCACACAGCCAAAACCTCCTGAGGTCCCCGCAGTGGGGGGAAAAGAGAAACCATGTTCTAAAGGTAGAATTCTTCTCTTTTTGCAGGTACATCCTGTGCATACATGCACAGAGAAGAGCATAAGCCCCATGAGCCTTACTCCCAGTTTCCTGCTCTAAGTACTTCACAGTACTGCTTCACAGTACAAGCTGACCATGTTAGAGTGAGGATTATATAAAATGGAAGAGAAAAGAATAGACTGGGATAAGAAGAAAAGAAAATACAATATGGATGTAGAAAGAGGCTACATCACTGGGTAGATAAGGAATTGGGACAGAAAATAAGATTTAGGCATATATAATTTGAGGTAGAAAGCTATTCTAGGAAGGAATGACTCCATCAACATAATATTACAGAGAAACTGGTAGGCTAATGTGATATGGGAAATAAAGCATAAAAACGACATGTAAGATGAAAGAACAAGAAATGATAGGCAAGAAAAAAACATAAAACGTTTATTTTGTTAGGTTTCACGATCTCTATGTTGCAGCACGACCCAGATGGAGCGTGCATCAGTCAGCCACTAATTCATAGCAACAATAGTGTTTTCTGCACAGTAATTAAGGCTTAGCAGAGAACAAACAAAACAATGAAATAACCAACTCTAGTTATGGAGGCCATCATACGCTTCCCCTCTTCAGACACTGGGAAATTCAGCTGGAGAGTACCGTGGAGGATGTCCCAACATGTGATATTTTATTTATAGGAGCACAAAAAGGACTGTCTACCCAAAGCACGATATGTACTGACACAAGTTACAAGAACAAAAAATAAAAAATAGCAGCTTACCACCTCCCACAGCAAAAAAAACAAACAAAAAAAACCCTCCTCAAGGAATTCTCCCCCCGCCCCCAAGCACAAAACTCCCCTCCCTGACACAGACATAACCCTTTCTTCTGGCACCACCCAACCCAATGGATGTGCCTTGCAGTATGCCTTCTTGGGCTAATTTGGACCACATCAGATAGCTGGTTTCAGAACTGAAGACCCTCATGGAGAGCCCTCTAGAGTCATCCCCCTTTTAAACTGAGGGGGATCCAACTCAAACCCCTCTGCTGTAGCAGTGTGACATGAGGAAAGAGGTGGTCTCTCAAGCAGCAGTGTCCCACACTATTTAGGGCTTTACAGCTCAAAAACACCATCTCAAATTCAGTCTGGAAATCATTAGGCAGCCAGAGCAGATCTCAGAGCTCAAGTGTCATGCACTGTCACCAGGAAGCACTGCTTAATAAGTAGGTTGCATTCTGCTCCACCTCAAGGTTCTGCATTGACTTAAGATGTAGTCCCATGTAGCAATATTAGGAAATACCACTGCTGAGAGATTTTCTGCCACAGGATGGTGACTGGTATATGTCAACCCTGCTTACATATCCTGATTTCAAGGGACAGAGCATGGCAAGGATGGCTTAAGCAGCTCTATGAGTGCCACATCACAGTCTTGTTTCTCCCCTGGCAACAGGGCCGGCTCCAGAGCCCAGCGGGGCAAGCACCCACCTGGGGCGGCCCTTTCCCGGGGGGCGGCAGGCTGGGCCGGCGGACCTGCCGCAGTCATGCCTGCGGGAGGTCAACTGGAGCCCCGGGAGCAGCGGACCTGCCGCAGGCATGACTGCGGAGGGGGCGCTCGGCCGGCGGCTCCAGTGGACCTCCCGCAGGCATGACTGCGGACGGTTCACTGGTCCCGCGGCTCGGCTGGACCTCCCGCAGGCATGACTGCGGTAGCTCAACCGGAGCCGCCGGACCAGCGAACTGCCCGCAGCTGCGGGAGGTCCAGCCGAGCCGCGCGACCAGCGGACCCTCCGCAGTCATGCCCGCGGGAGGTCCGCTGCTCCCGCGGCTCGGGGGCGCCTCCCGGGCATGACTGCTTGGGGCGGCCAAATTTGTAGAGCCGCTCCTGCCTGGCAACATGATGTCAAAGAAGTTAGCTTGGAAAAGACAGATGTCCCCTTCCTCTGTCCTCCATGACAGTCCCATGAATTTAAACAAAACAGTGATGTCAGACCAGCAGCCTTACACTATGTGTGAGAGCTGCATGCAGGTATCACGTGCTTTTTAAATGTTGATCACATTTATTATTTTGTATTTTCCCCAAAGTTTGGGCTGCTAATTTACTAAAAACATTCTGAAATTAAAGAGCAAGATTACTTTGCCCCAGACCTTTTATAAATTCAGAGGCCTGACAGTGGCCTTTAGCCAGACAGCCATCTATATAGTAAGAGAAATTAAACACTTCAAGGGCAGACTGAATGATTGTAGCACCAAAGCTACTTCTTTAATCAGTGCTGCTGCAGGGAACTGACACAGACAAGTACATGCTGAGGAAGCAAATTACTTTGACTGTAGATCCTCATTCTGGTCATTGCCATGGAAAGTTTTCAACCATTACACCACAAACAGATATAATAAACAGTGGTCCAGTAACCATGTAAAACTCTGCTTGGAATGGCAGCTTTAAAATCATAAACCCAGGGATTTTCCAGAAATGTGTTGAAATACCCAGTGTTCCACTTTGAGAAGAAATTAGGGCCATGACACTGGTTTTCCCCAAAGTTTGGGCCATGTGATTTTGCATCGCTTTGTCACTATTGCCACGTTTCCAGATGCCTGATTTGCTTTTTCTGGTGCTAGTGCTCCTTATCTTGTAATGTTCCCCCGGCTTCGTTCTGTTCCTAATTACAGTATGCTAATTAAAATCAAAATCAAACCAAACTAGGAACCAAAAGCAGCATACGTAACAATAAGTGTATCCTGGTGATCTTTCTTCCTCCTCCTCTGCCACACCTTGTCGTCATCCCTGCCTGTTTTATGTTGAATGTAGAGCCTAGCAGGTGCAAGGGCTTGGTCCCGAAGATTCAGGCCCTTAGATTATAAACTCCTTGGGCAAGGATGTAATTCTGGCCAATGCAGCCCCTTCAGACCCAAGTAACCAGTATAAAAGGGCTAGAAAGCTGGTAGAATCAGCCCCAGGATAAGGAGATTCCCTGAGAGGCATGGACCTGGAAGAATGGTTCTACGGGGACTCCCTTGCAGTCTAGGGCACAGCTGGGCTGTTACTGCACTCTGATTATTTTCAGCTTCTACAACAGCCCCACAGCGAGTGCTGTGAGCTTCCATGGTAATGGAGGCAGGTTAGTGTTGAGGAGGGTGCACCTTCCGATGGCCTTGTCTACACTGCCACTTTACAGCGCTGCAACTTTCTCGCTCAAGGATGTGAAAAACACCCCCCTCAGCACTGCAAGTTTCAGCGCTGTAAAGTGGCAGTGTAGACAGTGCACCAGTGCTGGGAGCTACTCCCCTCGTGAGGGTGGTTTTTTTACAGCGCTGGGAGAGCTCTCTCCCAACACTGGTGCACACGAGTGCAGCAGCACTTTAACATTGCTAGTGTAGCTATACCCTCAGTGATACCAACCCAGTACTTGTTAAATAGAACTATTATGGGTTGGGTTAAATCTTTTTGAAACTCGGGGGTGGGTGGATATAAATCATTCTAAAGAAGCATTAAGCTCCTTTATGGAACCAGGCAGCTGAAACAACAGGGGACTCCAACTAGAACACAGGCACATGTCACAGCCCGAAACAAAAAGGCACACGAGGCCTCTCAGCAACTTGAACCAGGTGGCAGAGGGGCTTCAGTAGGTATTTTAGTAGAGAGCGGGTTGAGGAGGGGTGAGACAGGTGGGGAAAAGCACAAGCAGGAAAATCACCAGAAGGTTAGGAAACAGAAGGCAGCCACAAAAGCACTGGTAGTGTGACCCAGTGGTGAGCTGGAGCAGATTCCCACAAGAACCGGTTTAGCAAGAACCGGTTGCTAAAATTAGACCTCTGTGGAGAACCGGTTGTTAAAGGGCCAGGGGGTGGGCAAAGAACTCTAGTCTGTGGGCCGGACCATCCTGTTGCTCCCAGGATTCCCAGCAGGGGAGGCTGAGGCTCCCCCAGCCCTTTCCCCGCTTCCCCCCAGCTGCAGCGTGCCCAGCCGCCAGCACCAACTGGGCAGCTCTGCTGAGCTCCGGAGTCGTCCTGCTGCTTTGAGCTGCCGGCAAGGTAAGGGGGGAGGGGGCTGCAAGCTCTAGGGCTGCCGGGGGGGGAGGGCAAGTGGGGCAATTTGCCCCAGGCCCTGCAAGGGCCCCCAGCCCCACAAGTATGTGTCCCCCTGCCTGGGCCCCTCTCCCGTTCCCCCCCTTAAATCAGAACTTTTTATAGGGAACTGGTTGTTAAGATTTTGGCAGCTCATCACTGGTGTGACCCTAAGAAAAAGATAAGAGAGAAAGTTTTTGAGTTAAGTGTTGGCTGAAAGAAGCTGGGAGCTGGGAGCAAAGAAGCTGTCTCCTTTTGTTTGATTGTTACTGTGTTTTGAGAAAAAGGACTTTATACATTTTTTGTAAATAAACAGGATTGCATTATAGATACCAGACTCCGGCATCAATTTCTCCTGCTAGTGAACTCGCAGGACCCTGATATTTGGCTGATCACTCGGGTCAAAAAGGAGCAACAGTATTTTTCCCCTAACACACATTTATAAAACATACTATTTGTTTTAAATCCAAACACTGTAAATGACTTCTAACACAGGACAAAAATATAGAAAATTCCTAAAATGAAATATTTGTGTTTTTTTAAGACCCAAATTTGTCTGTCTGCTGATATTAGCATTTTATTATTATACTGGTTTTTATCATGCCAGGAATTGGATAGTTTGTATAAGTATTACAGTTCAGTACACTACTGTTTGTTATATTCATATTTTCTGTGACAGGATCAGGCCAGATGGCTACAGGAGAGTGATAGAAGGTAGATACATTAGCCCCAGATTATGCAGGTCCCTTTTCCCTGCGTAAAATAATAGGCTGTTCCAGAATAATCAGGATGTTGCTGGAACCAATTATGGCAGGCAGGCTAATTAGGACGCCTGGAGCCAATTAAGAAGCTACTAGAATCAATTAGGACAGGCAAGCTAATCAGGTCATCTGGTTTAAAAAGGATCTCACTTCAGTTAGTGAGGTGCATGCGAGGAGCTGGGAGCAAGAGGCCCACAAGGAGCTGAGAGTGAGACGGTGTACTGCTGGAGGACTGAGGAGTAGAAGCATCATCAGATATCAGGAGGAAGGTCCTGTGGTAAGAATAAAGAAGGTGTTGGGCAGAGGCCATGGGGAAGTAGCCCAGGGAGTTGTAGCTGTCACGCAGCTGTTACAGGAAACACTGTAGACAGCTGCGATCTACAAGCCCCTGGGCTGGAACCCAGAGTAGTGGGCGGGCCCGGGTTCCCTCCCATCCCCCCAACTCCCTATTTGATACAAGAGGAGTTGACCGGGACCATGGGTCCCACCAGAGGGGAAGATCCCTGGCCCAGAGGCAGCTCCAGGCACCAGCGCAGCAAGCGCGTGCCTGGGGCGGCCTGCCAGTCGCTGTGAGGGTGACAATCAGGCAGCCTTCTGCAAGTGATCTTCCAGTCCCGTAGCTTCGGCGGCAGGTACGCCGAAGGCGCGGTACTGGCAGATCACCCGCAGAAACGTCGCCGAATCCACGTGACCAGCGGACTGCCCACAGGCGTACTGCCGAAGGCCGCCTGACTGCCATGCTTGGGGCGGCAAAATACATAGAGCTGTCCCTGCCCTGGCCTGTCCCCCTGACCCACTAGGTGGGTCAGCAAAGACTGGGGGGATCATTCTCCTCCCTTTCCCATGCTGACTAGTGCTGAGGTTAGCTGAGCGAACAGCAGGTTGGAGCCACTAGCAAAAGTGACCAAACTGAGGGCTGCCGTGAACCTCTGAGGCGAGCAAATGTGCCAATAAGCACGGGACCCACCAAGGCAGAGGAGGAACCTTGTCACATTTCCTGTAAACAAAAATATATAAGATGAGATCAATTAGATAGTATAATGTTGGCTGCTAACTGAGCTTGATAATTAAGTTAAAAGCTAATTCAAAAGTGAAGTTGAAAGCTAGTTCAAGCCAATTTCCTGTGTGTTGTAAAAAGCACTACAGATGCTTCCCTTCTGCTTGAATCCACTGTGTGACCACAATGAATGATTCAATAGGATGGACTCCTCCATGCATTAGCTCTGTTTTAGTGTGCTTATGTTTAAAAATGTATGATAGCTCAATAAAAATAGATCTTCAGCCCATATTCTGAGAATCACCTTGAGTGTAATGGAGACAGGCAAGCATGGTCAATGTGTACCTATGCTGCACACTGGAGCTCATTTACTTCATTCTCACACAGCAAGCTCTTCTCCTTGTTTAAAAGCCATACAGCTACTCTATCTACCTGAGGTATGAGTGAACTTGTGAAGTAAGAATTGTGACTATTGTGTGGAAAAAATGTATGCCAATGGTGCAATCCGCAATGGCCCGAAATAACCTCTCTCAACCTACATTTGGCGGGGCAGGGGAATCAACAGTGTCATGGAAGTAACTTGTTTCTGCTTTTTTGCAGTGACTGACAGTAATGAGCAACACGCACACATATACATGAAACAAGTAGTCAAGCAGACTGAAAAATACTAAAATGAAAGGAAAAAACAGAGAAGGGACATAGAAGAAGGAACAAGGAAAGAAACTGCAGCGAATTAAGATATCAAAACCCACTGAAGGATAACACAACAATATATGAAGTCTGTAGTAACTGAGGAAGAATGAAGAAACAAAAGAGACTTGTTCTGTGTTTGTAAAATGTCTAACAAAATGGGGTGCTGGTCTGTGGCTGGGCTCCTTGGCGCTGCTGCAATACAACTAAATAATATATTTGTTAAAAAACCTGGGTTTTAAAGAAGTATAAGTCTGAAAGTGTGTTTCAGCAAGGAGTCCAAGACTCTCCTGCACTGTCTTGATAAATATTCAAGAACTTGTCTCAGCACCTCCTTTAATGATGCTGAATTTCTGACTGTGCCTCATTTTATTACATGAAAAGAGCAGGGTAGTAACTCAATGTAACTCAATCCATAGATGATGCCTAGATTGGTGTATTAGCACTGGAGAGAACTGTTGGATAATTGTTGACTGCTTTAATATGAAAGACTGACCAGTGAAAAGGGCTTTGAAACCTATTCCATAGTGCATTTACATTACTTCCAACCTTCTATTTCTGTAGTAAGTGTCTACAGTACTGCACTTCAGAGGCGCAGCTGTAGCTGTGCTGCTGTAGAGTTTCTAGTGTAGACATACTCTTAAGGCCTGGTCCACACTAGGACTTTAATTCGAATTTAGCAGCGTTAATTCGAATTAACCGTGCACCCATCCACACCAGGAAGCCATTTAATTCGACCTAGAGGGCTCTTTAGTTCGAATTCGGTACTCCACCCCGACGAGGGGAGTAGCGCTAAATTCGACATGGCTATGTCGAATTAGGCTAGGTGTGGATGCAAATCGAACTTACTAGCTCCGGGAGCTATCCCACACTGCACCACTCTGTTGACGCTCTGGACAGCAGTCCGAGCTTGGATGCTCTGACCAGCCATACAGGAAAAGTCCCGGGAAAATTTGAATTCCTTTTCCTGTCTGGACAGTTAGAATCTCATTTTGTGGTTGGACATCGGGGCGAGCTCAGCAGCACCGGCAGCGATGCAGAGCTCTCCAGCAGAGGAGTTCATGTAATCTCTGAATAGAAAGAGGGACCCAGCATAGACTGACCGGGAACTCTTGGATCTGATCAGTGTGTGGGGCGAGGAGTCTGTGCTTTCGGAGCTGCGCTCCAAAAAACGGAATGCAAAGACCTACGAGAAGGTCTCCAAAGCCATGAGAGACAGAGGATACAGGCGGGATGCAACGCAGCGCCGCATGAAAATCAAGGACCCCAGACAAGGCTACCAAAAAATCAAAGCGGCAAACGGACGCTACGGAGCCTGCCACCACTGCCCCACCAGTGACCATGGACTCTGACGATGGGACAGTGTCGACGGCCAGTTCCTCGGCGATGTTCGCGGACGGGGAAGATGAGGAAGGGTTTGTGGAGGACGAGGCAGGCGACAGCGCTTACAACGCTGCTTTCCCCGACAGCCAGGATCTCTTCATCACCGTCACGGAGATCCCCTACCAACCGTCCCCGGCCATTAACCCGGATCCTGAATCAGGGGAAGGAGCAGTCGGTAAGTGCTTTAACCATGTAAACTTTTATTCTTAATATAACAGGAATCTGAAGTATGTGAAAAGGAGGTCTCTCTATATATGGGGATAGAACAGAAATCCTCCTGGGAGATCTCCACGAAGCTCTCCTGGAGGTAATCGAAAAGCCTCCGCAGGAGGTTCCTGGGGAGAGCTGCCTTATTGGGTGCTCCGTGGTAGCACACTTTTCCGCGCGAGGCTTTCATGAGGTACTCAGGGAGCATTGCCTCCCCGAGCACGGCTGCACAGGGCCCTGGTTTGTGCTGGCTTTCACGCAGCATGCGCTCTCTATCTCCTTCAGTGACCGTCCTCAGGGTGATCTCGCTCGGAGACTCCTGCATCTAATTAGGGGAATTACTGTAATGTTACACCCGGTCCAAAGTATTTTTAAAAAATCCCCGGACAGACGGCATAGCAGAGACTCAGCACGCTGCTGCGTGACGAGCGTAACGGAAACCCAAAGAATCAAATGGACGCTCATGGAGGGAGGGGGGACTGAGGACGCAAGGTATCCCACAGTTCCTGCTGTCTCCGAAAAGGATTTGCATTCTTGGCTGAGCTCCAAATGCTTCTAGGGTCAAAAACGGTGTCCGCGGTGGGTCAGGGCATAACTCGGCAATTTACGCAGCCCCCCACCCACCCCCAGAAGTGAAAGGGAAAACAATCCTCTCGACTCTTTTACATGTCACCCTATCTTTAATGAATGCTGCAGATAGACGCAATGGTGCAGCACTCAACACCAACATCCTTGCTCCCCCCACGCTATGGATGGCTGATGGTACAATAAGACTGATATCCATTGTCATCATCAGCCTATTGGCACATGGGGCAGTGCAAAAGGACTGGTAACCATGCAGACTACCATCCGTTAGGTCGATCAAGGGCGCCTGGCCCTAATTTTTCCTGGTAGATGGTACAGTATGGCTGATAACCATCGTCATCATAGCAACAGGGGGCTGAGCTTCATCAGCCCCCACCCTTCATGTGTCAAGAAAAGATTCAATTGCCCCTGGACTAGCAGCAGGATGCTGGGCTCCTCTCCTCCACACTCCTTAATGTCCTATCTGGACTATCATAGCAACTGGAGGCTGCCTTCCACTCATTTCTCACTAACAAGTCACTGTGTCTTATTCCTGCATTCTTTATTACTTCATCACACAAGTGGGGGGACAATGCTATAGTAGCCCAGGAAGGCTGGGGAAGAATGGAATGAACAGGTGGGGTTGTTGCAGGAGCACCCCCTGTGAATAGCATACAGCTCATAATCTATGCAGGATCTGACACAGAGCAGCTGTGCTCTCTGGTTCTCTGATACAGTGGTTCTCTAGTACACTTGCCCATATTCTAGGCAGGACTGATTCTATTTTTAGATACCAAAAAGGAGGGATTGACTCAGGGAGTCATTCCCAATTTTGGCTTTTGCGCCCCTGGCTAAGAGCAGCCAGGGGCACTTATGACAGCAGCAAATGGTGCAGTGCAAAAGGACTGGTAACTATGCCCATCTTATTACCAATTTATGGTATGGTAGATGGTACAGTATGGCTGGTAACCATCTCTGCTGTCATGCAAAAGCAAAAGCATGCTGCTATGTAGCGCTGCTGGACCGCCTCTGTCAGCGGCATCTAGTACACATACGGTGACAGGCACAAAAGGCAAAACAGGCTCCATGGTTTCCACGCTGTGGCGTCTGCCAGGGCAATCCAGGGAAAACGGGCTTGAAATGATTGTCTGCTGTCCCTTTCCCGGAGGAAGGGATGACTGACGACATTTACCCAGAACCACCCGCGAAAATGGTTTTTGCCCCATCAGACACTGGGATCTCAACCCAGAATTCACAGAGACAGACTAGACTGTGTTCATTGTTCTCAAAAATTTATCTTTGCAAGGAATTCACTCCCTTTTTCCCATCACACAGCTTCGACTGTCTCCAGACCTGCCACAGCATCCCCCTCACAGAGGCTGGCAAAGATTAGGCGGCGAAAGAAAAAGACAGGGGACGAGATGTTCGCTGAACTTATGGGGTGCTCCCGAGACGAGGCGGACCAGCAGAGCCAGTGGAGGGAGACCCTCTCTCTGTACCAGCGCTCACACAGCGAACGGGAGGAGAGGTGGCGTGAGGAAGACAAGCAGGCGACTCAAATGCTGCTTGGACTAATGAGGGAGCAAACGGACATGCTCCTGCGCCTTGTGCATGTTCTGCAGGACCTCAGGCAGGAGGACAGAGCCCCCCTGCAGTGTATCTGCAACCGCCCTCCCCCGCCACAAAGTCCCATACCCCCCTCACCCAAAATAACCAGAAGGAGGGGCGCCAGAGGCCATGTAAACTGTCACTGCACCCCAGCAGAGTGCTCAAGTACCCAAAAGCTCTCATACCCTAAATTTTGAGAAGTCCTTTCCTTCCCGCCTCACCCAAGCCCCCATCCCAGTTTCATCCCCTAACTGTCTAGTTGATGATAAAAAATACTTTTCTGTTAATTACTGTTTCCGTCATGTTCTTTTAGAGGAGACTGTGTTTGAAGGGGGGGAACGGGGTTGGTAATTGGACAGGACAATCACCTTTACCAGGGTACAGACATGGGGGCAGGATCAGCAGCAGGTCACACACACACTGCTGTCAGTACGCACCCTGGTCGGTATGGGAGGTGGTTTGCAGGTTCTGTGTGGGTGGGGGGGTACGTGACTTTGTAGCGGGGGAGGGAGGTTACAGATCTCATGCAACGGTCCCTGTCCTGGAGCACAGAGCCACGCAGCAGAGGAATCTGTATCCGTCCTCCCCTGCCAAAAGGCCACATAGCCCCCGCACACAGAGTCCCAAAAAGAAGGGATGGCAGGCTCCGTTGAAACATCCAGTCCGGCACTGCAGACCGCTCTGGGAGCAGGAGCCTGTCATTCCTCGAGTTTACAGGCGGTCTTTACATCACTGCACACCCTACCCAGCACAGTCCGTGTCCCGGTTTCAACCCTGTAATGCAAAGTCATCAATAAAGAAACCTTTGTAAAGTTACAGTGGAACATGTATTTTATTTTTAAACGTGTGTTGGGGAAGCGGGGTGGGCGGGGTATGTAACTGCAGATGCTAGTCAACAGTCACTGGGTAAAGAAACAGGGGCAGGTTCAGCTTCTCTGTAAAGAAACTGAACAGTCACAGGTCACGCTGCTCACTGCTCGCTGGTACTTGAAGAGTTCCTTGTCGCTGTGCAAGGCGCCTGCACAGAGCTTCACGAGCCAGGGCATTAGCGGGTAGGCTGGGTCCCCGACGATCACTATAGGCATCTGCACATCCCCAAGACTTATTTTGTGGTCCGGGAAGAAACTACCTTCCTGCAGGCGTCTAAACAGACCACAGTTCCTGAAAACACGCACGTCATGAACTTTGCCTGGCCACCCGACGTTGATGTTGGTAAAACGTCCCCCATGGTCCACCAGTGCTCGCAGCACCATTGAAATGTAGCCCTATTTCTCAGCAGCTAACTGTGGAAGAGGTGGACGATAAGGTGCGAGGAGTTGACAATGGCCATAACTGCAGCGGGATCCGTGCTCAAAGTGCTGTGGCGCCCGTGCTGTCACTGAGCAGAAAAGTGCACGAACAGATTGCCCGCAGGCGCTTTCAGGGAGGGAGGGAGGGCGTGATTGACGGTTCAATGATGACAGTTACCCAAAACCACCCTCGACACATTTTTCCCCCCAGCATGCATTGGGGGGAAATCCCAGAATTCCAATGGGCAGCGGGGAGTGCGGGAACTGTGGGATAGCTTCCCACAGTGCACCGCTTCCAAAGTCGACACTGGCCCCGTTACTGTGGACTCACACAGTCGAACTAGTGTATTTAGTGTGGATACACAACTTCGACTTCATAAGGTCGATTCCACAAATTCGAATTAAGTTGATTCGAAATAGTCTTGTAGTGTAGACATACCCTAAGACTGAAGAGCATTTCAATTATCATGGGTTACTGAGTTATTATTTCAATACTATAAACTATAAATATTGTATTTATTTGTTGAATTGTATTTGTTAGCATAAGTTTTAATCTACTGTGAAGGTGCCCAGAGCAATAGACAGACACTTATTAAATGTAATTCCAAATCAGTAAAATAAATAAAATATTAATTAGGTTAGTTTTGGCTTATTGGCATATTACTACATTTTTTGGGATGCTTTGTCTTCAGCAAATGAGAATGCTGACAGAACAGAATACCTATATTTTGTAAAATAGAGTACACACTTTAATATGGTTCTCTCTCTGACCAAGGACAAGAATGGCATTAGTCTTGTTGAGCAGTGGTTAATATAAATGTTATATGTCTGCCTGTTTAACAAGTAGTCAGTAAACATTTTTTTTTAATTACATCTCTGGAATACCGACATACAGCAAAACTAGCACACACTTTTCATGGTGACTTTTGCATCCTTCATAAAATTTGAAAACATGCAGAAGGACAGTGGGATTAAATGGAATTGTTACTATCCTTCAGCTCCTTCTGTATGAATAATCTCTTCAAATGAAGAATATTTGGCACTGGAACAAGTAATCTTTATTTTTGGATTTAAAATGACTTATTGCACAGTTCAACGGCTATTGAAAGCCTGAGATAAGTGCATAATCCTATTAACTTGGGCTCTTTATACAGGAAAGCATTTTTGCCATATATGCATTTTTGTCTATCAGTCAATGTTCATTTTTTTTCTATACATATGTACTTAATATATATTTAAATAATGAGGACTTTGGTACTTCTTAAAAATCCAATTTAGTTTCTACTACACATCTTGCTTGTATCATTTAAATTAAGATTTAATTAAAACACTGAATATGTGTTTTCTTTTATCCACATTTACTCAAAATTGGATTGAATTTAAGTGTGAAACTTTGAAGATGAACAGCGTCTCTTTGTACAAACTGACTTTTCCAATTTTATTAATATGTTTAAGAAGTGATACAAGTGTGTCAAGCCACTTCTCTTTCCCATTTTCCTTATTTAATTACTAGACTGTATTTCAGAAAGGCCGTTTGATTTCGCAGGTCTATGTTTGGATGCCCTAAAGCAAAAAGACCTGGTCCTAGAGCCCACATTTCCCCTATGATGGGGTGTGCCACTGGAGGGCAGGAATTAGCACAGGCAGGCATCTATCTTTTTTCTTCTGGAATCCACCTGGCTTTCATTTAAAACAAAAGGCTAGTCACTAGTTGTTAAGATTGTGGAAAAACCACTCAAAAATGTGATACAAGCAAAACCAATCGAATGATGTCTACCTGAGTTTTCAGACAGCCTGAAGGAACAGCGCTGAAACGTGAACTGCTGTATCCATTTCAGTGGGTACTAACATAGATACCAATAATAGTACTTTAAATGCCAACCTTGGTAACTTTTCACTCCTCATCAAAAGAGGTAAGATAGGAGAGGACAAATATCCTGAAGATCTATGCCAGTATTCCTTAGAACTGGTAAAGATTATAATCATCAGAGGAAGACTGATGTGGGGCTGGGACATGACAACCTCCCCTTCCTCTGCACATGCAGTGGGAACCCCAGGCAGGGCATGCCTGACTCTCAGCCTTTTCCTCTTCACCGACCTGGAACCCTAGGCATTCTTGATACTTGATTCTTAGCTTCCTCTGTGGGGGCTCTCTACTCTCATAGGAGAGTTGGACACCACAGCAGGACTGGCCTCTCTGGGGCTGAAAATGATTGCTATACACATGAATGTACACTAGACTGGAGTAGGGAATTGGAATGAAATCCTGGCCTCACTGAAATGAATGTATCAGAGGGGTAGCTGTGTTAGTCTGGATCTGTAAAAGCAGCAGAGTGTCCAGTGGCACCTTATAGACTAACAGACATTTTGGAGCATGAGCTTTCGTGGGTGAATACCCACTTCGTCATCATGCATCCGACAAAGTGGGTATTCACCCACGAAAGCTCATGCTCCAAAATGTCTGTTAGTCTATAAGGTGCCACAGGACACTCTGCTGCTTTTACTGAAATGAATGAGAGTTTTGCCACTGACTTCTATGAGGCTACGATTTCATCACAGGATTTTATATGTTCTGTAATGAGTCATGCGTACTTATAGAACTACATTAATAATAAATAACAGTAATTTGACAGGTCTTAATTAGTTTTGAAGACAGATCACTGGCAATAAATTAAAAGATAATGTAACATTTGAAAGGTGTAATGTAACTGAACAGATATCATTAAGCCAATGTGCTCTTTTGGTTTATACACCATGTTTTTAAGAAATAAAAGATTACTATTTTTATTTGTACAGTAACTCCTCACTTACCATTGTAGTTAGGTTCCTGAAAAAAGCAACTTTAAGTGAAACAATGTTAAGCTAATCCAATTTCCCCATAAAAATGAATGTAAATGGGGGAGGGTTAGGTTCCAGGGAAATTTTTTTTTTTTGCCATACAGTACAATACAGTACTATAGTTGGGAGATGCCCCCGCCTTACCCCACATAGGCACAGCCCATTGGCACTGCAGACAATGAGGCAGGCAAGGAGACTGAAGGTGCTGTAGGCTCGGAGAAGCACGTTGCGCAGCAGCAGTGGCAGCTTCCCCTACTCTGCAAGCACCAGGGGTGGGGGGCTCAACCCTTGTGCCATGTCCTCACTCCTCTCCCCTCCCTCCTGCCTGTGGCAATCAGGTGGCTTGCAACAATCAGGGGGCAGGAGGGAGGGGGAGGAGTGAGGACTCGGCGCACAGGCTCCCCCCTCCCTCCCCTGCCTCCTGCCCGTGGCAATCAGCTGGCTTGCGGCATTCGGGAGGCAGGGGGAGCCTGCGTGCCGAGTCCTTGCTCCTCCCCCCTCCCTCCTGAACGCCGCAAGCCAGCTGATTGCTGCGGGTGGGAGGAGGGGGAAGGCGCTGATCCGTGGGGTCAGCCGGCAGCTGGGGAGAGGCATAGGAGAGCTGATGGGGGGCTGCCAGCTGTGGACAAAGCAGGCAGCCAAAAGATGTCATAGTGAAGCATTGCACAACTTTAAATGGAGCATGTTCTGTAACTGAACAGGGATGTAAGATCAAAACAATGTTAAGCGAGAGGATGTTAAGTGGGTAGTTACTGTATTAGGGGCCCAATCAGATCTCAAGTATCCCACTGTGCTAGGATTGTAAACACTCATAATGAGAACACAGTCCCTGCTGCCAAGAGTTTCCAATCTAGCTACCTGATGAGAGACAGCAGATAGATGCGACAAACTGACGTGGGGAGCACATGGTAACAGAGAGTCTATTATGATTTACTTATTTAAGCAATGGTAACAGAATACAGACTGCCTGACAGACGTAACAGAATTAGTAACTAATGCTGGGGCAATATATATCGTTACAGTTGCACAAAAGGTCATTAGGTGCTTATAACTTTTTAATTCATTTACTTTTCTGGCTCAAATTTGTCATGCTTGTCCTCAGCCAAGGAATTTTTTTTTTTAAGTTGAGACAAAATTGTTCAATGTTATGAAGAGATACTGAAAAAAATGTTTCTTATTGCAGTAAAACTCACAGCTTTCCACATTTAACCTTGCTTCAACATTTTCTGAGTTTTTGAATGTTCCACTCTGCAAATGTAATTATTAATATAGTTTCTATATATGGAATGCAAATTGGTTACAATTTAATTAATTGCAGGTCAGGAAAGCAGAAAGCAAGCCAGAGTGCACCAGTGAAACTAGTCTCTTGTCTTGAAGTCCTTTTGAAATTACATCACCTAAGTACTTTCAATATCATTTCTGTATAGTTGTAGTACCAGCAGAAGCAGAATAGGAACTGAAAATAAACACTGGCGTGAGAGAATTTTTTTAAAAACCACCTTCCCTTATTTTCTCATCAAAAGATTCAAGATTTAGAGAGATTTCAACCTAATTTCATTTACAGCTTTGTTGCAATTACAAAATTACATCTAAGGTGAACTGGTTGTGAAACAAAGCTATGAGTTCGTCTCACAGTGTGTTAGATTGTCACATTGTGAACCAATAACACAAGCTGAGATGCAACATCCTCATGTAATTCATTGTAATGTTGCAAAACCTCACATTTAAATAATGGAGAAGAAGAATCTCTAGTGTTCTGCAAACTGCTGGTGGAACACATGAAAGAAAACTGGGACAGATGCCAACATCAGAAGCTGGAGCAGGACTGATCACACATACTTAATCCTATAGTGAATCTATCTAAGCATGTTTAAGCAAATGGAAAAGGAAAAAATGTGTTCCTCTTTCAATCTAATCTTTGCTGCCTGGCATAACTGCAGCTTTTTGGTCTGTAAGATGATGTGCTGGTAGTGGAATAAATTTTTCTCCCCAAAAGGTCCACAATGTGCCAGGAAGGCCGTTGATGATGCTTGTGCCCTAGTTGATGCTTTCAGCCTCTTTATTTTTGGGAGTTGAGCTGGTGTGCCCCTGCTTGTCTTTTTTCATTGGCCGCAGAGACAACCAGCAAGCCCAGAGGTGGGTGGGTATGAGTCTTTGGCCGGGACAAAGTACTTCTTTTCAGCCCTTTGGGAGGTGGGAGGGATGGAAGATGGGGTTTGCCAGAGGGCCTTGGCAATTTTGAGGACCCGGTCATGCACTGGTAGTGCAACACGGGCTGGGTAGAGGCTGAGAGGACGCTGAACAAGGTGTCTGCCTGCTTGGCCGATTCCTCTACCTCTAGGCCCAAGTTCTTGGCCATTTGTCGAAGCAGGCCCTGTTGTTCTTTAAAGTCATGAGGCGGGCTGGCCCTCAAGGGTCCTGCGATGTTAGATGTTAGATGGGGTGGGATCTGAGTTACTACAGAGAATTCTTTCCTGGGTGTTTGGCTGATGAGTCTTGCCCACATGCTCAGGGTTTAGCTGCTCGCCATATTTGAGGTCGGGAAGGAATTTTCCTCCCGGGCAGATTGACAGAGGCCCTGGGGGTTTTTTGCCTTCCTCTGTAGCGTGGGGCACGGGTTACTTGCTGGAGGATTCTCGGCACCTTGAAGTCTTTAAACCATGATTTGAGGACTTCAATAGCTCAGACATAGGTTAGGGGTTTATTACAGGCTAGTCTGTGGCCTGCATTGTGCAGGAGGTCAGACTAGACTATCATAATGGTCCCTTCTGACCTTAAAGTCTATGACTCTATGACCGCCTCATCCAGGGATGAAGACGACGACTGTACCACCAAGAGAGGCCCCAGGGCATCGTCCCCTGTGAGGGAGGGAGGGAAGGAGGGAGGAAGGGTTTGGGGGTGGGTGCAGTCTCCTCTACCCTGACCTCCGAGCATGACTCATGCACCATGCCCGGTGCCATCGGTGCTGCCACCTGTTGCTCCAAAGCAGCGGCAGATGAGAAGTGCGAAGGGAGCATCATCATGACCAGCATGCCCCATGCACTCCAATAAAGCCCCTGCATTGGCCACTGGCCATGCTGCCAAGGCAGCACCATCAATGTCGATGCAGCCTCAGGAGTCCAATCGCGCTGGTGGAGTCTGGGCGAGGGGCTGAACTGCCCTTCCGAGATGGAGGCATCCCCTTCCGGTGACCATGGTGGGGCCATTGACGCTTGCATCTGCCTGCTGACTGTTGCCACCGGAGACCAGTTCCTGGAGTGAGAGGACTGGTGCTGGTATCGAGGGATCAGGCCCGGGGGAGGGAGAGAGGGGGACCACAGTTGTGACAGGGAGCACTCCCACAGTGCAGGCGACTGAGATCTGTGCCAAGAGGATGACAGGTGGGAGGGCGAATGGTGCTAGCAATATAGAGACCGACGCCTCCCCTTAAGTGATCTGTGTCAAGATGGCCGAGACCACAATCATGGTGCCAGAGATCGAGGGCAAGCCCCAGAGGATCTGGGCTGCAATTCTGGAGATCTGCTGCATGGAGGAGAGCACTGCCTTGTCTCGGAGGAACTCCACTTCCCTCTGAGGGATCTTAGTGGCTGGCTTGCCCTCGTGGGAAGCCTTTGCCGTTGCGGGTGGTGTGGGCAGAGGTCTCTGCTCTCTTGGCGCTGCGGGAGCTTGGGAAGGAGTCAATGCTGCCATGAGTTTGGGTCTTCTACCGCTCCCGGGAGTCAGTGGTGAATTCTTTAAGGGGCTAAGGGCCCCGGCCAAGGAGGCACGTCCATGTGGCTCCACAGTGGCGAGGCAGCCTGAACTGGGTCCTTTGCCTGATGTCTCATGGCCCTACTTGCTCAGTACCAGGGAGCTGTGCTTCTTTATTTTCTTTTTGGGCGATGGGGAGTGGTGCCGGGCAGAATCCAGTGCTGGGGGTGCGCTGCGCACCAAGGCCGAGGTGCTAGGCGAGTCTTGGTGGCACAGATCGGAAGCTGGACGAAGGGAAGCCTCCCTGAGGAGAGCCCGCAAACAAATATCCCATTCTTCCTGAGTCCTGAATTCAAAATTTTTACAAATACACTTGTCCTTCACATGTGACTACCCCAAGCACTTGAGGCAGCTGCTGAGGGGGTCATTAACAGACATAGGCCTGTTACAGTCCACACAGATCTTAAAGCCGGGAGACCAGGGCATGCCCGGCCTGAGCGAAGTCCCCTCTGGGACTCTAGCGTTTAACTACTAACTACACTTAACAACTACTTAATGCTAACTATGATAAACAAACTATTTACAAGACCCTAAGGCTCGAAGTCAGAAGAGATGAAGCCACTAGCCCTTGCTATTCAACAGGGGTGAAAGTACAGCGGTACGGGCCGGTACGGCATACTGGTACAAAGCACCCGCCAGTACCGGCCCATACCACTGACTTTAAAGCGCAGCTGCGGCAGCGCTTTAAGGACCCTGCTTAAAGTGCTGCCGCAGGAGTGCTTTAACATCGCTGCCCCTTTTGCGCCCCCCATCGGCGGCCCTGCCAGGTCCCTACTGGCAGGGCCGCCGACAGAGGGGAGCAAAAGGGGCAGCGACGACCTGGCAGGGCCGCCGATGGAGGGGGCGCAAAAGGGGCAGCGACATTAAAGCAAAAGAAGTAGCTGCACCGGGGCTGCGATTTAAAAGAGCCCGGGGCTCTGGCTGCTGCAGTAGCGGCAGCCGGAGCCCCGGGCCCTTTAAATCACCGCTGGAGCCGCAGGCAGCGCGGACCAAGCAGCGCAAATGAGCTGGCTGGGGGACGCTGACCCCAGCCCTGCTCCTTCTGCCCGAGGTCCCGCCCCGTCTGGGGGGTCCAGAGCTGGCCCCGTACCGGTAAGAGCTCCATTTAACTGTCACCCCTGCTATGCAAAGAAAGGCACTCTGACTAACCAACATGGGCGGTAAGAAGGGACTGAGAGGACGTAGGGCCTAATATACCGACACATGAGTGCGACACTCCAGGGGGTGCCACAGCTGGCCCTACAGACCACGTGCCAAAGGTTGCCGATCCCTGTTATAGAATAATTCTGAAAATATCATGGATAGACAGCGTACCCAATGAAAAATACTAGAGATGGCTGTAACTCAGCAAACATTAGTTAGAGATCTTTTGAAAAGAAAGATTCAATTTGCAGGGCACATTTTACGAAGTTCAGCAAGGGATGCATGTTTATAGGCACTGGAAGGAAAAGTTGATGGCAGAAGAACATGAAGCAGAAAAAGATGATCTTGGATGGATGATGTGGTATCCTGGGTCGAGCAAAAGGAGATTAGCAGAGGACTATATAGAATGGGCTACCATAGTTGTAAACCTCCAGTAATGGGGATTCCACATAAGAAGTAGTAATATATAATAAGCTATCTTGTTTTAAGACTGTCTAAAAATACAGCAGAGTAGACATTTTAAATAAATAACTTGTGATCTTCTTAAATGGTGTGTACACAAAAACATCTTCACTCACTCATCACTTCCTTTTTTTTTAAATCAAAACGGATGAAGATCTATAAACCCCACCACCTCCAAATCTCAGCTGACACTTTGTTAATATAAGCAACCTTGTGTTGCTAATGCTGTCACCCTTGTCCTCTCTCCATTATGTTCAACATCCATCTGTTGCATCTTCTTGCTATTTAGTACTCTGGGATTCAACAGAGTACTCTGAAATTTTAGGAATTAATATTTCTGAAAACATCAAAACAAACCGTTGTCAGCTACATAAACTAAAATGGATAAAGGAATCTTTAAAATATTTAGGAATAAGTATTGTAGACATTGCTTCTCAAACTTTTTTTTTTTTTTTTAAACTGGCGACCCCTTTCACACAGCATACCCCTGGAGTGCTACCCCCTTGTTAATATCACTTTTCATAGCAGACTTACTAGCACAGACTTCACAGCAGACTTAGCTAGCTGGAAGGCATGTACTCACAACCCCATGTAATAACCTTTCCATCCTCTGAAGGGTCGCGACCCCCAGTTTAAGAACCCCTGTATGTAGAGAAACAAAAACTTTTAAAGACAAATTATCTTCCACTGTGGAATAAAATAATAAAAGGCATAGAAAAATGGAATACATATGAAATTTCTTGGCTAGGTAGGGTAGCCTTGATAAAGATGAATTTCCTACCATAAGTACTATTTTTTTTTCAGTGCATCTCTGTTGGTAACCCTGACATTACATTAACAACATGGCAGGATGCATATTAAAATACATATGGAAACATACAAGACAAAGGGTGAGTTCTCCAGTTTTGTAAAAGCCTGTTAAGTGGGATGGAGTAGCTTTTCCCTAATTCGGCTTATTATTAATTATTATTATTATTGTTATGCATCACAATTAAAATATGTGATCAATCGGGTTAACAAAGAATAGGCTTGGAAGAATTCAATTTTTTTTTATAATTTCAACAGATATCAACGTTTATTTTAAAGTACATTTTAATTTTTATGCATTTAAATTTTCAGAGTTGTGCAAAATTATGAAGGGGTGACAGACAATGGGAGTGTCAGACAATAATTACTGAATGACAGTAGACATTGAGATTCAAAAGTTAAAGCTTTAACTGCTAAAACACAAATTGTCAAAATCACATGTCCAAATATACTTATTTTAGAAGGAAATTATTTAAGAGATTCATCTCATGACAAAATGCCAGCTTCTTAGAGCTCCCCAACCTGCTTACTTAATGCTCCAGTAAAGGATCTACATTTTAAACAGAATGACAAAATTAAGTTATTTTTTATTGTTAGCAGTATGACTTTGATTGCACATTATTGGAAAAATGTGACTTCTCTTCCTATGGAATTGTGGTATAGTAAAATATGGACTGTCCTTGTAATGGAAAAACTTTCATACCAAGTACATAATATACAAGAGAAGCTCCAGAAACAGGATAGCTATTTAGTTTTTGGTCACCCTATTTAGTGTACACAGAGGAGCATGCCAACAAGCCAAAATATTTATCTCGGTTCTTTGAATATTAACCTGATCCTGAATAAGTAATCAGTAATGTACAATATACTATGTTGATATTTTATTGTAACTTTGTCTTAATAAAAAGTTACCAAACAAACAAACAAAAGTATGGGTGAGAGTGCATCAGTGGAGTTAAAGGGAACAGAGAAATATTCAGGATTTTGTGAGTATGAATCTTACCCGTTACTGACCCAAAGAATTAAATGCTTCCTTACTTGTTGTTGTGTTATTTGATGGTGTGGTTCCATTGTGCGCTGAAGCTTCAACAAGTAGAAAACTAATACAAACAATCAAGAATGAATTGGACTGTTCCATCATGGATCTGTAAAGCAAAGAAAATATAGAAAAAAATTTAAAGGCAAATTATTAATTTTTTCCTCTTAAAACAGGGTAAAAAAATCATTCATAATCTACAAAAGATTTAAAATATATTTTATTCTCTCCTGCGTTCTTATTGTTTAATCTTAATCTACGATGGAAGAGAAAAAAGAAGCAAGCACATGTATTAATTAGAAATTCTTTAAAAATAATTCAACAAAAGATTTATTAGCTAGCATTCAAGACCCTCGCTACCACAGAATCAGATGTGAAAAGCAACTGGAAAGTAATAAAAAACACATTTTGAGAACTGTAGTGGAGCGGTCACCCCACTTCGGTTAGGAAAGCTTAAAAGTAGCCAAGGGAGGCTGTTTGGGTAGTCAGCCACAGATGTGGTTGCACCCAATTAGGGCACAGCTGGCCCTGATAAAAGGACAGGCTGAGGGAGTGAGAGAAGACTCTTGCTCCAGCGGAGGAGCAGAGCGGACCAGTCTGCCTGGGAGAGCAAGCAGGGTACCTGAGGCAGAGCAGGGCTGGGGAAAGGCAGGCAGAGCTGAGGAGCTCTGGCCTGGCAAGTCCCCAGCCTGAGGCCTTGCTAAAGGCCAGGGGAGGTACTAGGGCTGCAGGGAGGCAGCTGGGGCTGGAAAGGCAGCAGGTCCAAACCCCCTTGCCGATGATGAGTGGCCACTTCAGACTGCAGTCTGCCCCTGAGAGAAGGGGCAGCACCCCAAGGTAAGAGTGCCCACTGTGGTACAAGAACCTGTAAGCAAAGGATAGCAAAGATCTTCAGGATCTCAGCAGAGAAAAGCATAACAAGAACCAATGGCTGGCAGCTGAAGCTAGACTAACTAAAATAAGAAATAAAACACTCATTTTTAACAGTAGGGATGATTAACCCCTAGAACAAACTACGATGGAAACTGGTGGATTCTCCATCTCGTGATGGCTTCTAAACACTACTGGACATCTTTCTGGGTAGATATGCTTTAGTCAAAGAGCGATTGGACTCAATACATGGGTAACAGGCAAAAATTTAATAGTATATGTTATACAAGAGGTCAAACTACATGATCTAATGCAGTGGTTTTCAAACTTTTTTTCTGGTGACCCAGTTGAAGAAACTTGTTGATGCCCGCGACCCAACAGAGCTGGGGATGAGGGATTTGGGTGTGGGAGGGGGCTCAGGGCTAGGGTACGGGGGTAAGGGCTGTGAGTTAGATCCGGGAATTTAAGGGTTCAGGCTGTGGGAGGGAGCTCTGGGCTGGGGAAGGGGATGGGGCTGGAGGAGGGGGGTCAGGGCTGTGGGGTGCAGGCTCTGGGGTGGGGTCAAGGATGAGGAGTTTGAGGTAGAGCAGGGGGCTCCAGGGTTGGGGCATGGGCTTACTTCCGGCACTTCCTGGTCAGTGGCGCAGCTGCGGTGCAGAGGCAGGTCCGGCTCCTAGGCGGAGGCACGCAAGCAGCGCCATGTGGCTCTTGCCCACAGGCACCATCCGCCCAGCCAGTGCTCGGGGCAGGGGCAACATGCGGAGCCACGTGGCCCTCCTGCCTAGGAGCCGGACCTGCTGCTGCCCGCTTCCGGGGTGCAGCACACCCGGTAGAGACAGGTAGGGACTACTAGTTTTTACTGGCTGGCCACCAGGGTCCCTGGGTGCTGAGCAAGGTGACCCAGTGCCTTGCATTCTGCGACCCAGTACTCGGTTGTGACCCAAAGTTTGAAAACCACTGATCTAATGGTCCCTTCCGGCACTGATTCACAGAGTATAAACAACTGACCAAGCGTTACAATACCCCTACATTTTGTACTGGTCAGCTAAGCAAAGTGGTCAGTAAGTCAATGGATCTGTCTTCCCAAAGCCAATCTATCTGTCTAAGGATTTCCCCAGTGTGGCAGAATCCTAGAGCAGTGCAGTGGGTACACCTCCTAACCCTTTATGTAAAGAGCATAGCCAGGAGTAAGGCAATGTGCCTGAGGCATCTCTGGTGCAGTGATTCACAGCTGCCAAATAGCCCTTTAGAGTTGTGGGTTGCTGGTACAACTCTGAGCAACCCAAAACAACCACCTTGGAACAGGTGGCTTCAGCTTCAAGTAACATCTTCTACAGGATGCAAACTTACACATATACTTTTACCCATAGTTATTTAAAATGGAGGCATTATCAAAGTGAAATGTTTTCTTGTCATTGTGAAGCCACAGGACTTGAAAAGAGTAAGAAGAACTACACTTGTACTGTTCAATTTACTGGTTATCTGCAAAACTGGTTGACATGTCTGTAAAAGTAATAGCCCCATTTGCTGAGACTTATGATATTAAGGTTCAAAATATTTTCCTTTTGAAGATGGACAGTTGTAAAATAACAGCTGAAATCTAGCAGCTTTAAAATAATTTAATTGAAGGCTTTCAAATAAAGAGAAGTTCAGATTTACTGGCTTCAGAAAAAAAAATGTTTCCCAGTCAACTGGTGCATAAGAGATGGATAGGGATTAATGCTCCACTATCAGTTATGAAAACTTCCTGTCTCTCTGAAGATGAGAGACAAAGTCAGGAAAGAAACTTACTGGCGGAAGGGTATAAGTGCATAGCTCAGAGTCGAGGGCTGTGACCCATAAATATTACATCAGCTGTGAGTGCTATCTGGACTTGGGAAAAAGCTTCAACCAAAACGTTGTTAGAGTTAGGTAGAAGTTTTCTTTACAGTTCCCTCTTCATTGATCATCTCAATAATTACAGGATAAAATGAAACTCTAGAATTATTCAATCATCAATCTTTCTTAAAATACATACTTAAAAAAGAACAACCCACACACAACTTCTCCCCTCCCCACAAACAGCAAAACATATATTTACACAGGGAGATACGGCCCTATGGTGTATCTCTGCAACACGTCCTAAAGTTATTATGACAATAGTGAGGAATACTGCAAAACAACCACCCTGGAAGCCACATCATAATGATAATCACTAATGTCACAGAATTACAGAAAATACTATACAGTAGTGACTAAAATTTCAGTAATCGGCAATGGAAAAATTCTAACAACTCTGTAATCGTTATAATTAATAACATGACATTAACCAACATAAAGTCTTTGGTTTCAGTGTAAGATTCATCTAAAGTAATCTCTTTGAGGATGCTTGACTGTATAATAAGGTACTATATAACTTTCACAGTAACTGCCTTACTCTGGGCTGTCTTGTATGCTATTCAGGGGTCAACCTTACTTACCCTCCCTATTTCACTATACTCAAGAGTGATTAAAATGTGACAGTGGTCTGTTGGAAATTGTGGTGGTCCACAAACCAAATGGAGACAAGAATTAATGCTGTTAAACTGAAAAAAAATCTGGACTGATGTGAATACTTTAATAATTATTTATTTCAGTTTAAACTGCTATTTAAAACATTCTTAGAATCCCAGACTATAAAACTTTTGAGGAAGTAGTATAATTTATATAAATTAATGTACAAAGCAGAAATTTAGCCTAGTACTCTCCATATGCAGCCACACTTTAACCTGGACCATGACAAAGACAAGTTATTCACCTCTGTGCTGAATGACCACTGTTGCAGTTCTCATGGCACCTAGAGACAAGCAATATTTACAACAATCCCATAAGCAGATAAATTCAGTATTCATGGCCGATTAGGAACAGCAGCTGATTCCCATTATCCCAGGAGTTTTTGTCATACTTTTCCTCTGACACTGCATTTGCAATGTGTTGCAATCAGCAATATTAGCAATGTTACTCAGCTGAGAAGAGGAATCAAAAGAGAAAAACATTTTGTTCCACTGAACTTTGAAGAAGACTTCAAGTGTAGCAACATTTTCATCAACTCGGGAAATACAAGTTGTCCATATACTTGTTCAGAAGAGGGCACTATATCTACAGTCTAGGACAAAGGTCTCAAATCACACACAAGCATACCAATATGCTCCAATATCATGTACACAGTATTATGCTACATAGGCTCATTTTTATGAGTAATGCCTATTAAAAATTATGCAGTGATTCTCTGAAGTGTTTAACTTCCAATGAAAGAGGTATAAAGAATTTTAGGTAAAGCCAATTAATTCAGTATTGTGGCTTGTTACTTATTTAAATCAAAACACCATTCTGTTTTTTTTATTATGTGTTCAGTTTTGACACCTGTTTGTATTACTGCTTAGGATTTGCCAAAATAAATTGTAATTTCAAGATCGCCTTTCAGCAGCTCAGTGTGTCCACTGATATTATCTAACCTAAGATACCCAGATATCACTTCTCAGAATAGACTGAAAGATCTGTTTCTTTGCAACCTGCATGCTGCAATGTAAGTAGTCTGTTAGGGTAGGTCCATACTTACCGCGCGGGTCGACGCGGAGAGTTCGACTTCTCGGAGTTTGAACTATCGCGTCTAATCAAGACGCGATAGTTCGAACTCCCCACGCGCTCCGGTCGACTCCGGAACTCCACCACCGCGAACGGCGGTGGCGGAGTCGACCCTGGAGCCGCGGAGTTCGACCCTGCGGCGTCTGGACAGGTAAGTCAGTCGAACTAAGGTAGTTCGCGTAGCTGAAGTCGCGTAGCTGAAGTCGCGTACCTTAGTTCGACACCCCCCCCCCCGGAGTGTAGACCAGGCCTTACATACTATCTCTGCCAGCTCATACACTCTCCCCATGCAAAGGCAAAGGAGGGCCAAAATGTAGAAAACTGTGTGGCCCTGAAGCTGCTGGTTTCCTCTGCATTCCATGCCCTTCAGTGGGAATGATTTAGTAGCTCAGGGAAAAGACAGGTGGCAGGGCTCTCCTTTCTCCTGACATCCAGGGGAAAGTTTCACAGAGAACAACAGGGTTTATTAAGAGTTATTGCTGCCCTGACATCCCTGGTAGGACATAGTCAGCATTAACAACTCCCTTGGGAATTTTCCAGTGGATTTTCAGGGGGATGATACCACTGTCTTCATTCTAAACTCATGCAGAAGAGCATCCGGAGGTTATAGGAAGGGAGGCAGGACAATGAGTGGGATCAATTCCACTTCCTCTTGACAGATTTTTTGGGGTGTTTGATTCAGTTTTCTGTTCTTTCATTCCCTTCCATTGCTAAAATCAGGGAGTGGGATCCAACCTCCTCAAACCTTCGCTAATCATTAGAGGCCCCACCTAGCATCACTGGGGGGGGGGAGGAGAGGAATCAATCTAAGTTACGCAACTTCAGCTACGTGAATAATGTAGCTGAAGTCGACGTACTTAGACCTACTCACCACGGTGTCGTCACTGCGGTCAGTCGACTGCTGCTGCTCCCCCGTCGATTCTGCCTGCGCCTCTTGCGGCGGCGGAGTACAGGAGTTGACGGGAGAGCACTCAGGGATCGATTTATCGTGTCTAGACTAGACACAATAAATCAACCCCCGCTGGATCAATCGCTGCCCACCAATCTGGTAGGTAGGATAGACATACCCTAGGGATCAACAGCAAAAACTCCAACTTCAGAGGAAAGACACACTGATTGTTATAATCATTACAAGTTCCTCTCTCCCAGTTATCACAAATTAGGTGCCAAAATTCTTAAACAACCAGCAGCGATATGAAATCTGCAAAGTTAAACTCCATCAAAACAACAATGAAGTGCTGCAGAAGAGTTCCTATATTGACAAGAAAAACATGCAACTGTGGTTACTAAAGAATGTTTTAATTAATGATTAATTCTTAGTTAGACAGAAGGATGGAAAAAATAACAGATGCTGCAAAAACAATCAATGCATTTCCACTATCTTATACAGAATTAAGGGAAAGATAAAACATGCATTGAATAATCCAAGTTTATGCTTTTACAGTGTCAACATATAAAAAATAATTACTAAACTTAGAAAAAACTCAATCAGCAAAAATACATTTTCTTCGTCTTGGGAATGAGAGTTTAAGAAGGATAAATACAGTGAGATAACATGAGGCATAGAGGAAAGAAAAGGCTCAATCAGAAAGAAATCAGAACATGAGAAACATGGCAAATAAGCAAATAACAAAAATATATTTTTAAACCAAAGAATGTGAATGACTCCTTGATTAGAGCTATTGTATAAATGTGAATGCTAAAAAAATCTTTCCTTAGTCCTTGTATCCATTCCTAAAGGTTCTTGAGAACTTAATGGATTTGGTTGGAACAATAATTTTAAAAATAATAAAGCTATAAGTGTATGACAAAGCAGATAAAAAGGGGGTCATTAAGCATCATCTTACATTTTCTTTTCTCTCCTTCTACACGCTTGCTCATACCTCGTCTATAAATTCTTTGACTATGAGTATACTAAACATAGTGAGGATACATGCTTACTTTTTTGTGCCAATTTATCCTACAGTTTCAATACACTAACAGGTTCATCATGAATACTGCTCTATTCTCTCACGGTCCATTCTTAGATTAGATAACTAATCACACAACGGCCTTTTACAAGATGGATAACCATTACATTCACATGCTGCTTTCCTATGAGGACTCTGAATTAGATTTTGTCTTGTTTTGATCTGAAGGAGTAAGCAGCTGGTAGCACTGCTCTATATTATTTTGAAATATTCTATTGACATTTGGCTTTCAGAAATTGGATTAACTAGGTCTAATTGGATGTCTACTTAAACTGAATCCTTTGATACCATCATACAATATATTCATCATGGTGAACATATTGCTGTTGATCATATGAAGATTTACATCCAGACTACATGAGGGCAAAACTTACATTGACTCAACTTGCCACACTTGCATCTTAGGCCATGGCTACACTTGCAAATTTGCAGCGCTGCAGCAGGGTGTGAAAACACACCCTCTCCAGCGCTGCAAACTGCGGCGCTGCAAAGCGCCAGTGTGGTCAAAGCCCCAGCGCTGGGAGCGCGGCTCCCAGTGCTGTATGTTATTCCCCACAGGGAGATGGAGTACGGACAGCGCTGGGAGAACTCTCTCCCAGCGCTGGCGCTTTGACTACACTTAGCGCTTCAAGTGCAAGTGTAGCCATAGCCTTAATTTACCACTTCATATTGTCCTTTCTTGCTATGGAGATGAGTACTAGGATGAGGAGGACTTGCTGGAAGAAACAAGCAGTAATTACCCGATAAGGATATATATTAAGCCCATTGTTCTACACAGAAAATTCCTGCATTTAGTGCAATGAATACCCCAATGGAATTTGGTATTTATTTTGGATGTCGTCCACTTCATAAAAAAAAAAATACATAAAAATAAAAATTAGGCTACATTACATTTATCATTACACATGGCCTACCCGAAATATAAATTTCAGCAGGTTAGCACTATAATGCAACATGATGCTAAAGTTAAAAACTCTACACATACAATAGGAGACATTAGCTTGGAAGAAGAACTTTCTGCAGTTCCTCAACTTGAAATGAAGTCAGGGATAAAGGTGGAGTCAGTAGGTAAACTGCTGGAGCTTCCATGAGTGAATGGGATGAATTCTACAGTTGATAAACTTCTCTTTTACTTTACATGGTCAGTAAAGAAACCTTCTATCAATTGGAGCTTCAGCTGATCTGTTTTAGCACTTACAATGACTTCTCTTGAATACCTTTGAAAAGCAATTGACATTGGACACTGATAAAGGTGTTGGCAGGTTTTCAAAACATTTGATGAGAATAAGGAACAGCAAGAGTGCTTACATAAAACATTGTATTTATAACTGCACATGCCATGCCAAAGACCAGTTTGTACCCACTCTCCTGAGCATGATAGAAGGTAAAATTTCACTCTGTTAATCTTGGAGATTTCCGTTTCATAAAAGAAACCAAGAAATGGGGGGAAATAATTGCACAGATTGTAGCAGACTTGGGAGGGCTGCAACTGAATTGTAACAGACTTACTGTGAACTCAATGCTGTCTTAAAAGACACTTTTCATGGTAGGCTGGTGTACAAAGTGAGGCAATACAGAAATAGTGTGTATCTGAGCATGGTTTCACATGCCAGAAGCTGTGGAAATTACTGCAAGGAAATCCCAAGCGCTGAATTTATTTACAAAAAGTGCACAAGACAGCAGAATTTTCAAGATAAACCAAAGGTATTCAGGAATATTGCTCATGTGGCACGCTTGCTCAGTGAGAAGCAATGTATTGGTATAAAGGCCTGAAATGCTTTTTATTTATTTATTTGGAAACACAAAGATGAAGTCACCTGCAGGCAGAAGAACATGCCTGTAAGAGACTGGCACTGGCAAATGAGAAAAACAAGTAATGAAGGTATAGCAAGAAAAAAGGCTTTCCATTTCCTAAACTCAGAGCAAGACGACTAAAGAGAGAAGACACCTACCCTCATTATGTAATGGCTTTCCCATAGATCCAGGGGAAGGTGAGCTCCACTTTAAAGGACCTCCAGTTTGGCTGGAAGCAGATATAGGAAATGCATTAATGGTTGTATCAGGATGCAATACATTATAGTCTTTATAGAGCACATCAGGGTACACTCAGTCTTTTCCTGAACGTTGCAGAGTTGTTCTGTGGACATCCATAGGGTTCCTAGGGACTATGCTGGGGATTTGGGTGGTGTAGATTTAACGCCATGGAAAAAACAACATTCCCACTTTTTGTGCTGAAAAATGATTAGCCATCTCAACTGGGTCAGTGTCTTAAAAAGATTTAAAGTTTGCCAGCAATTGCCAGGAAAGCCACAGTTGAAAAGATCTAACTGGTGTGTTACTGAAACATACTTCTGTTTTCGATGAAGAACTGCATTGCAGGAAAAAAATCACTGTGGAGCCAATCGTTACACAGTGTAGCCAACCAAAATCATGCAAGTGAAGCATAGCACGCAAAATCTTGATACAACCTAACAGAGGGTTAGTGTTAGAATTCACAAAGAGATGTGAAGTTTTTCAGAGCTCTGCTGAGTATTTGGCTCATGTGATTGTTCGCAATTGTCTTCACCTGGCACCAGCAAGCATCAAAGTGGATACTTCAGTTCCAAAAAACATGAGTCAGTTACATTATTTTCAAGGATTACTCATCAGGCTACAGAACTGAATGGTCTTTGTGATCAGACAGATGAAGTATAAATATTGGGCTTGGGCACAGGCATGTTAAAGAGTTTTTTAAAAAGGCTAAGAATTCTTTGATAGCTGTTCTCATGCTGATCCTGATTTGGTATTTCAGTGGGCATGTGATGTGTCCCATAGGAAGGAAAAGACATAACTCACATTATACTGACAGAGGAGGAAAATCCAGTTGGCAAAGGGATACTAGACAAAGCAAAAATAAAAAATGAATAAATTGGATGGGAAGCAGTGGACATGAATATCTGACCTCCTGACAGATCAATCATCCACATCACCTTTGATGGAAACTGGGTGAAATCCTAGTCTTACTGAAGTTGTTAGGAATTTGGCCATTGATTTCCATGTTATAGAAAACTTCAACCTGTATCTGGTTTCCAGAAGAATATAAAAGTGAGATTCTATTTTTAACTGCCCTAGGATGGAGAGGTCACATTATATGGCAACACAGAGACTCGTATAGATTAGTTTTGCCATTCAAGCATGGAAAGAATTTTCTAGCTAATATTTTTCTAGTTCGGTGAAGACTCGCCTGTGAAGGCTTCACAAGTAAGAAAATAGGCAGATTAAATAGCTTTTCAATCTGGTACTGAATGTGAAAACAGCAGGAAAATGAGATTTTATGTAGTATTATTCCAGATGACTATAGCCATTGATTTCATAGAGCTGGCTGAAAATAATCCCAACACAAACAGCTCCCCACCCTGCACCCTTGCAGTATGTCAATGCATACTGGTAAACTTTCAGTGCACAGCAGCAAGGTCCACCTGACAGTTAGTGCACAGCACACTGGAGCACTGCAGATCTACACCCCAACTTGCCAGACTGTAGGTGTTTGTGTAGACATGGCCTGAATGTTTATTTGTCACACACTGGCTTAGTGCATGTGATCATTATCCACCACAGAGACTGGCCCCAGATACTATGACAGATTACTACTAGTGAGCAGCCGAAGCTGATGATCGTGGAGTATATGTAACCCACACACCTCCTAGGTAGGGTGTTCTGTCCCATGTACTGGCACTCAGACCACTTAGAGAGAGAGATTAATGAGCGCTCTACAGCCTTAGCCAACAGCCATATGGCTTTTAGCTCATGCAGTATAGACTCATGCATTTAGTAGAGGCTCATGCATTTAGCTCCAGAGGTCCCAGGTTCAATCCTGCCCACTGACGACCAGGGTCTGTCAGCGTTACATATACATGACCATGGCTCAGCAAATATTACAGGGTCCTAGCTTTATTACTCATAACTTTTAAGATAACAGATACTGATTTCATTTCCCACTGGGCAGTACAAAGTAAGAGAGTATGATATAATTATTTATAAAATAGCATGGTTTTGGAAGGCCACATCACTAATGCCAACACCGATTTTGGCTCCTACACCGGCACCTGTTCCAGATGGAGACCCAATCCTGGGTGCCTCTACTCAGGTCCGTTCGAAGTTCCCCATGGCCGGGAACAGCAAACCGTGGCCACTGGGAGCTGCAGAGGGACGTGCAAATGTAAACAAATAGTCTGGCGAACCACCAGCAAATTAGCCTGATGGGCTGCAGGTTGCCCACCACTGGTCTAGATGAATTTACTATAAGGTGGGTGCACAACTAGTTGGGAAAGCATATTCAGAAAGTAGTTATCAATAGTTCACAATCAAGCTGGAAGGGCATATCAAATGGCGTACCACAGGGATCTCTCCTGAGTCTGTGCATACCACCAAGCTTAGAGGGATTGCAAGTACTTTGGAGGACAAGATTACAATTCAAAATGTTCTTGACAAACTGGAGAAACTGTCTGAAATAAAGAGGGTGACATTCAATAAGGACAAATGCAAAGCACTACTTAGGAAAGAATGATCAATTGCACAAATACAAAATGGGAAATGACTGCCTAGGAAGGAGTACTGCAGAAAAGGATCTGGGGTTGTGGTGGGTCACAAATTAAATATAAATCAACAAGGTAATACAGTTGCAAAAAAAGTGACCATCAGTCAGGGATGTATTAGCAGGATTGTAGTAAGCAAGACATGAGAAGTAATTCTTCCACTCTTCTCAGCACTGATAAGGCCCCAACTGGAGTACTGTGTCCAATTCTGGGTGCCACACAAGGAAAGATTGAAAAAAATGGATTTGTTTAATCTGCAGAAAAGGAGGCTGAGGGAAGGATATGATAACAGTCTTCAAGTACATAAACGGTTGTTATACAGAGGAGGGTGATAAATTGTTCTCCTGAACCACTGATGACAGAAGAAGTAGGAATGGGCTTAAATTGCAGCAAGGGAGATTTAGGTTATACATTAGGAAAAACTTCATTGATGTAAGGGTAGTTAAGCAAAGGAACAAATTACATAAGGAGGTTGTTGAATCTGTTTTTGGAGGTTCTTAAGAACAGGTTAGACTAACACCTATCAGGGATGGTTCTAGATAATACTTAGTCCTGCCTTAGTGCAGGAGACTGGATTAGATGACCTGGTGAGGTCCCTTCCAGTGTTACACTTCTATGATTATATGTAAAGGAAAAATGCCAAAAGTTACTTTGTGGCCTGAGCTAGATTATATCATTGAAGAGAAAACAAAAGCTTGTCCTTGGCATCAGAGTGCAAGAAATATGCCAGAACATACTCCTATACTTGTGGTCACATCTTGGCAATCCAAGGCAGCACATCCATGACAATATTGTTTGTCCTTTAAGAGGACATATTTCTTGGTAGTCACTGATTCTTACTCACTGGCCAGAGTTTTATGTGATTACTTCTATCTACTATATGAAGTGCTAAATGGTTATGTTCTGCTGTAACAGCTAGTGATTCACAGGTGAATAGTGTATCTTAATAGTCCACCTTAAAAATTGTTGTATGAAAGTAGCCGTCAAATCTGTAATTTCTGCAGAAAAACAATAAACAAGGTATTGTTGCTCATCTGCAGCTGTTGCGGTTTTGTCTACATTTAAGTTCCAAACTGACCATCTGTAACATATCTGCTTTCCTACTTACAATTACCACATCAGTGGAGAGGAAAAGTCAAGAAATACCATCACTCTATGTGATGTTATCTGATAAAATATGACCATGCAGATCATTGTTGCTACCACTGTTATATAATTGCAACAAATCTTGTACAAAGTATGTCAAGTAAGGTTTCCATGGAAAGGTTATGATTTGCTGAATATGATTATGCATTTGCATGCATGTATCATTTTTGTATTTGAAGTTATGAGCATTGGGTCTATACCTATATTTCAAATATGTTTGCTCCTGGGGTAACGCCCACAAGGCATTTACCGTGCACATCCGGGAGAGACTATTCAAGTTAAGTGGCTCATCAAGGAGCACTTAACTCACAGTGGACCACAGGAGAGGAGGACTTTCCTGCTATGACTAAGCAAAATCATGCATGGACATATGACTGCCCACATGACCCATCTTGCTACCTGTAATTTTCCACAGTGAGAACAATGGGTTTCCCTTCACTTGAGAGAAGTTATAAAAGGTGCTGAAAACATCTCCATTTTGCTTCTTTCCTGCTCAAATCTCTGGACTATGAACTTGTACTAACGGGAGCATTCTAACCAAAGGACTGAGGACCTCCCAATGGTTTGGAAGCAACCAGAGACTTAACAAGCCAACAGTTTATTCCATCACTGCTATAAGCGTAATCCAGGAAATCTGCCATTATTGTATGTATTTGATTCCTTTAACCAATTTTAACTCTCACCTTTCTTTCTTTCTTTTTATAAATAACCTTCAGATTTTAGATACTAAAGGATTGGTAACAGCATGATTATTGGTTAAGATCTGAGTTACATATTGACCTGGGTAATGTGGCTGGTCCTTTGGGATCAGAAGAATCTTTTTGTTTGATTAAATTGGTTTTAAATAACCACTCACCTTTAAGTTTAGTGTCTGGGTGTTGAACTCAGGACTGGGATGCCCAAGAAAACTGCTTTTCTGACTTCTTGTTAGCGAGTGTGGTGAAACAGAAGTTTATTTTTGTTGCTGGTTTGGTATATCTTATGGGAGAATAACCACCAGTTTTGGAGGGAGTCTGCCCTATTTCTCAGCAGTTTGTCTTGAATTTGGTATTTTCAGTTGTAACCCGCAAAGGCACGGTGATACACTATAACAAATTTCACCTTAAAAGTGCATAGTATAATTATTAACAGAGCAATAAACAGTTTATCTACTTGCAAACTCTGTCACCTGTGCTCTTCCTATATAAGTGATCCCCCAAATTACAAGTGACAATTCAACAGTAATGAGTAATGACACCAAAATTCTATTACTAAATGAAATGACTATAACTCTATCAGACTAGTGATAAAATTAATCTCAATTATACATTTTTAATAGGTACCTCTCAGACAATTTTCACAAACACTTTTTAAAAAGCCCTGTTTTTAAATGTTGATAACTTATTAAGATATCAAAATCCCACTTTGGATGCACAAATTAACAGTGCATAAAACAGACATTTTTGTTCTCAGGTGTGTAAGTGGATGCGTGCCCAAAACACGGGATGTAAGTTCCCAGTTTGAATCCCAAGACTGAAAACCAGGTCCACACTGTATACTGCCCTCTAGTGAAGGCTTCTTGGTCAAATCTATCCTAACAAGATTCATCTCTAAATACACATGTGGAAACTATGTCTTCTGATAAATGGCATGAAGAAGGAGTAAAAAAGTTTGTCTCAAAGGTAATGAAAGTAAAGTGACCCAAAACCAGGGCTATCGGTAAGATAATTAAGCAAACAGACTCTGCTGTGCATTGTACTTAGTTCAAAGGAAGAAGTTAGACAAGATTTCTTTGCTACATAAACTATGAATTGAACCAAATGTTAGATAACAGACACATTTGTGATGATTGTGTGTTCAGAATGTCTTTACCTTCTGCATTTTAAAAAGCTATTACAAAAGTATGGTAGAGTGTAACATATCAAAAATAGTGTCTAGCTAAACCTCCTTGGGGAAGGAATAAAATTTTATTGCATGCATTTTGACCTTTACCATTTGGCAATAAAGCCTGTGAAACAACTGTGCTTCATTAATTCTGTTGCCGGTAAAGGAAGTAAGGAGACACAAAATTTCAAAACCTAATAATGTAACACTTCATTGAGGTTTCAACATCCATTGTGAATTTTCTGGTGTCACTAAGTCTACTTCAGGGGAAAAAGGCAGAGGAAGCAAGCAACAGAAAGAAGCAAAATCTAAAGTAATGATTAACTCTGCTACCTAACATTTTCAGCATTAAAATGTTCAAAAATCATGAGTCAGGCCTCCAAAATCACAAGACCAGTTTAAAAATGAGCATTTTTAAAAAAATCATTTTTTATTTCTTCTTTAATTTCTGTTCTGTGACCCTTTGGGGACTACACTTGAATTATATTTTCCAGTTTTTCTCTGAAGCTATGTGGGCTAGAAACTTTCATTTAAAAAAGAAAAAAGAAAAGAAAAGAGGCTTTAAGACAGACAAAAATATTAGGTAGGCACCATGACTTAACTGGCTAAAGCACCTGTCTAGTAAACAGGAGATCCTGGGTTCTACTCCCAGTGGTGCCTTGTTGTATGGCTCTTATTTGGGGGGAGGGAATAGCTCAGTGATTTGAGCATTGGCCTGTTAAACCCAGAATTGTGAGTTCAATCCCTCAGGGGGCCATTTGGAGAACTGGCATAAAAATCTGTCTGGAGATTGGTCCTGCTTTGAGCAGGGGGTTGGACTAGATGACCTCCTGAGGGCCCTTCCATCCCTAATATTCTATGATTACAACATTTGTGATAAACATCACAAGAGTTCAGAAAACTCCATTTTTAAATGAAAGAGGCAAAATAATGTTAAAAATGTCAGGCAGACAGCCTCTTGCCCTGTCAAACTCAACACAATTTACAGAGCCAACAATGTAGAGGTGTTAGCAAAGAAATGAGAAAACGTGTGTCTGTGTGTGCACGCACATTACAAAGTGGGTGAAAAAAACCATGTGCCGTATGGATGTGAGAATTTTGCCAGGTCTTTGCCTTGCCAGTTGAAGGATCCCCAGGACATTTTATGAAGAGCAGTCAAATTAAGTGCCAACCACACGCACTAAGCTCAATTCAAACACTGTCAGCATACAACTGTGAGTGGGCAAGACATCGGAAATGTGAGTAAACTGCTGCACCGCATGTGTAGTGCCAATAAACCAGGTAAGGAAAAGGGGCATTCCTTTATATATTAAAAGAAAATGTAAAGAGAGTTCTACGTTCAATAACAGTCTTCACTCAACAGTCATCTTTATGAGGCAAAAATCTCCAAAATCTAATAAAAACAATTAGGATATTGGGTTTTTTCACAAGTAGTAGGATTTCTCAGATGAAAAAAATGCAGTGATGTAGAATTAAGCTTTTGGTGAGTTCAGTATATGCTGAAAGAACATTTTTCTCATTTCTTTCTTCTAGGTGTCATAAAAAAGAAAAAAAATGTCTGTTGAAAGAAACTAAAATTTATTACCCTGAGCTATTCAGAAGGACATTAATTTCTTCTTCAAGGAGCTTCATTTTACAACCCAACCCATTACAGAGATGTCAGACCTACTGTCGACTGATCCTCAAATTTAGCACTGTCCAAGTGACTTGCGTTGCAATGATTAGCTATGCATTTACTCAGCATAAGCAACCAGCAAACAAGCAACACTCTTTCAAGAGACCTCTTCATTTAAGAACTGTACCACAAATAAAAAGAAGTCAAGAGCTCAATTTGCTGCATGTGCATTCTTTGGAAGTCAATTGGAAATATTCTGGGGGCTGAATAGTTTAATTCAGTCACAAAAGCATACATCGGTTTTAAAAAGACAGTGTGTACAACTGTCATTTTTTTCACATATAAACAAACAGTCTTGTTTTAAAAGTCCTCAGCAATACAGTAGGATAGGTTTAAAAAGGGATACATTGAAACAAAGGAAAAATCCATATTTAATGTAACTGTTCACTGAATTGCACCTAGCAGAAATGATTAGAACATAAGAACATAAGAAAGGCCATACCGGGTCAGACCAAAGGTCCATCTAGCCCAGTATCTGTCTACCGACAGTGGCCAATGCCAGGTGCCCCAGAGAGAGTGAACCTAACAGGCAATGATCAAGTGATCTCTCTCCTGCCATCCATCTCCATCCTCTGACGAACAGAGGCTAGGGACACCATTCCTTACCCATCCTGGCTAATAGCCATTTATGGACTTAGCCACCATGAATTTATCCAGTCCCCTTTTAAACATTGTTATAGTCCTAGCCTTCACAACCTCCTCAGGTAAGGAGTTCCACAAGTTGACTGTGCGCTGCGTGAAGAAGAACTTCCTTTTATTTGTTTTAAACCTGCTGCCTATTAATTTCATTTGGTGACCCCTAGTTCTTATATTATGTGAATAAGTAAATAACTTTTCCTTATCCACTTTCTCAACATCACTCATGATTTTATATACCTCTATCATGTCCCCCCTTAGTCTTCTCTTTTCCAAACTGAAGAGTCCTAGCCTCTTTAATCTTTCCTCATATGGGACCTTCTCTAAACCCCTAATCATTTTAGTTGCTCTTTTCTGAACCTTTTCTAGTGCTAGAATATCTTTTTTGAGGTGAGGAGACCACATCTGTACACAGTATTCGAGATGTGGGCGTACCATGGATTTATATAAGGGCAATAATATATTCTCAGTCTTATTCTCTATCCCCTTTTTAATGATTCCTAACATCCTGTTTGCTTTTTTGACCGCCTCTGCACACTGCGTGGACATCTTCAGAGAACTATCCACGATAACTCCAAGATCTTTTTCCTGACTCGTTGTAGCTAAATTAGCCCCCATCATGTTGTATGTATAGTTGGGGTTATTTTTTCCAATGTGCATTACTTTACATTTATCCACATTAAATTTCATTTGCCATTTTGTTGCCCAATCACTTAGTTTTGTGAGATCTTTTTGAAGTTCTTCACAATCTGCTTTGGTCTTAACTATCTTGAGCAGTTTAGTATCATCTGCAAACTTTGCCACCTCACTGTTTACCCCTTTCTCCAGATCATTTATGAATAAATTGAATAGGATTGGTCCTAGGACTGACCCTTGGGGAACACCACTAGTTACCCCTCTCCATTCTGAGAATTTACCATTAATTCCTACCCTTTGTTCCCTGTCCTTTAACCAGTTCTCAATCCATGAAAGGACCTTTCCTTTTATCCCATGACAGCTTAATTTACGTAAGAGCCTTTGGTGAGGGACCTTGTCAAAGGCTTTCTGGAAATCTAAGTACACTATGTCCACCGGATCCCCCTTGTCCACATGTTTGTTGACCCCTTCAAAGAACTCTAATAGATTAGTAAGACACGATTTCCCTTTACAGAAACCATGTTGACTATTGCTCAAGAGTTTATGTTTTTCTATGTGTCTGACAATTTTATTCTTTACTATTGTTTCAACTAATTTGCCCGGTACCGACGTTAGACTTACCGGTCTGTAATTGCCGGGATCACCCCTAGAGCCCTTTTTAAATATTGGCGTTACATTAGCTAACTTCCAGTCATTGGGTACCGAAGCCGATTTAAAGGACAGGTTACAAACCTTAGTTAATAGTTCCGCAACTTCACATTTGAGTTCTTTCAGAACTCTTGGGTGAATGCCATCTGGTCCCGGTGACTTGTTAATGTTGAGTTTATCAATTAATTCCAAAACCTCCTCTACTGATACTTCAATCTGTGACAGTTCCTCAGATTTGTCACCTACAAACGCCAGCTCAGGTTTGGGAATCTCCCTAACATCCTCAGCCGTGAAGACTGAGGCAAAGAATCCATTTAGTTTCTCCGCAATGACTTTATCATCTTTAAGCGCTCCTTTTGTATTTTCATCATCAAGGGGCCCCACTGGTTGTTTAGCAGGCTTCCTGCTTCTGATGTACTTAAAAAACATTTTGTTATTACCTTTGGAGTTTTTGGCTAGCCGTTCTTCAAACTCCTCTTTGGCTTTTCTTATTACACTCTTGCACTTAAGTTGGCAGCGTTTGTGCTCCTTTCTATTTGCCTCACTAGGATTTGACTTCCACTTTTTAAAGGAAGTCTTTTTATCTTTCACTGCTTCTTTTACATGGTGGTTAAGCCACGGTGGCTCTTTTTTAGTTCTTTTACAGTTTTTCTTAATTTGGGGTATACATTGAAGTTGGGCCTCTATTATGGTGTCTTTAAAAAGGGCCCACGCAACTTGCAGGGATTTCACTTTAGTCAATGTACCTTTCAACTTTTGTCTAACTAACCCCCTCATTTTTGTATAGTTCCCCCTTTTGAAATTAAAGGCCACAGTGGTAGGCAGTTGGGATGTTCTTCCCACCACAGGGATGTTGAATGCTATTGTATTATGGTCACTATTTCCAAGCGGTCCTGCTATAGTTACCTCTTGGACCAGCTCCTGCGCTCCACTCAGGATTAAATCTAGAGTCGCCTCGCCCCTTGTGGGTTCCCGTACCAGCTGCTCCATGAAGCAGTCATTTAAAGTATCGAGAAATTTTATCTCTGCATTTCGTCCTGAAGTGAAATGTTCCCAGTCAATATGGGGATAATTGAAATCCCCCACTATTATTGGGTTCTTAATTTTGATAGCCTCTCTAATTTCCCTTAGCATTTCATCATCACTATTACTGTCCTGGTCAGGTGGTCGATAATAGATCCCTAATGTTATATTTTTACTAGAGCATGAAATTTCTATCCATAGAGACTCTATGGAACCTGTGGATTCGCTTAAGATTTTTACTTCATTTGAATCTACACTTTCTTTAACATATAGTGCCACTCCTCCCCCTGCACGGCCTGTTCTGTCCTTCCGATATATTTTGTACCCCGGAATGATTGTGTCCCATTGATTGCTCTCAGTCCACCAGGTTTCTGTGATGCCTATTATATCAATATCCTCCTTTATCACAAGGCACTCTAGTTCACCCATCTTATTATTTAGACTTCTGGCATTTGTGTACAAGCACTTTAAAAACTTGTCCCTGTTTATTAGCCTGCCTTTTTCTGATGTGCCAGATTCTTTTTTATGTGACTGTTCATCATCTGATCCGGCCCTTACATTATATTTCTCATTCCTCTGCTCCTGACTATAACCTGGAGATTCTCTATCATCAGACTCTCCCCTAAGAGAAGTCTGTGTCCGATCCACACGCTTCTCTGCAGCAGTCGGCTTTCCCCCATCACCTAGTTTAAAAACTGCTCTACAACCTTTTTAATGTTTAGCGCCAGCAGTCTGGTTCCACTTTGGTTTAGGTGGAGCCCATCTCTCCTGTATAGGCTCCTCCCATCCCAGAAGTTTCCCCAGTTCCTAATGAACGTGAACCCCTCCTCTCTACACCATCGTCTCATCCACGCATTGAGACTCTGAAGCTCTGCCTGCCTACCTGGCCCTGCGCGTGGAACTGGGAGCATTTCTGAAAATGCCACCATAGAGGTCCTGGATTTCAGTCTCTTCCCTAGCAGCCTAAATTTGGCTTCCAGGACATCTCTCCTACCCTTCCCTATGTCATTGGTACCTACATGTACCACGACCACCGGCTCCTCCCCAGCACTACACATAAGTCTATCTAGATGCCTCGAGAGATCCGCAACCTTCGCACCAGGCAGGCAAGTCACCATACGGTTCTCCCGGTCATCACAGACCCAGCTATCTACATTTCTAATAATCGAATCTCCCATAACTAACACCTGCCTTTTCCTAGAAACTGGAGTTCCCTCCCCCGGAGAGGCAACCTCAGTGCGAGAGGCAACCCCAGCACCATCTGGAAGGAGGGTCCCAACTACGGGAAGGTTTCCCTCTGCTCCCATTGCCTGCTCTACTTCCCTGGGCCCTTCTTCCTCCTCAACAACACAGGTGCTGTCTAAGCGGAGGTGGGACAATTCTACAGTGTCCCGGAAAGCCTCATCAACATACCTCTCTGCCTCTCTCAGCTCCTCCAGTTCTGCCACCCTGGCCTCCAAAGTCTGTACATGGTCTCTGAGGGCCAGGAGCTCCTTGCACCGACTGCACACATACGCAACCCGCCCACAGGGCAGGTAATCATACATGCTACACTCAGTGCAATAAACTGGATAGCCCCCACTCTGCTGCTGGGCTTCTGCCTGCATTGTCTCCTAGTTAGTGAAAGGCTGGTTTACAGAAAGTAGTTTGCTTGATGTATGTAGCAACCTATGTAATAAAACGAGCTTCTGAAGGGTAGAAACAATATCAGATTAATTTTCACAAATTAGAGATAATCATTTTATATGTGAGGGATGAGTGAAGCAAAGCACCAAACTAAACTAATGAAAGGTGTTTTTTATTTGAGACCAGTCAAAGCTTAATGGGGTGTCTTTAAGGTGCCACCGGACTCCTTGTTGTTTTTGTGGATACAGACTAACACGGCTACCCCTGATACCTAATAATCCAGTTACCCTTTCCTTCACTGGAGGTTAGTCAAATGCTTAGCCTCACTTCTCTTTCTTTGCAAGGGGGCTAATGATGTAGGCAGAGTAATGCTTACTCTTCACAAATTAGGTAAATGCTACCCAGTTGGGGACTAATGGTTCCAGATTTGCCAGTGGCTACTTCTTGAGGTTATCATTTTCAGATATCAGTCATGGTACATGCGTTCAAGGATGGTGTACAGTACAGTAATAGGGCTATTTTTGAAATATGCACACTGTAGGCATCAACTTGTTAGAGGGCTTTCCCTTCATCCTCCCACCCTCCCACTGCCAAAAACAATGAGGAGTCCTTGTGGCACCTTAGAGACTAACAAAGACCAAACCATGCCTCACCCGCATTTCTGTAATTCAACAAAAAACAGCATTGTTCCTGGGTTTCTTTTGATTGTACCCTGCTACTTTTAAAGATGATTTGGGCAAATAACAGAGTTGGAAAAAAATTAGATTGAGTCAAACAAAATTTTGAAAAATCAGAATGTTTTGTTTTGATTTTGGACATTTTTAAATGTTTTTAAATTTAAAGAAATTTTGAAACAAAGTCATTTCAAACTAAAAAAATTAAAATGTTTTGTTTTAAAAAATTTTTCTAAACAATTTGACAAAATCAACATGAATTCACGAAACATTATGGTTTTCCCCAAATTTACATTTTTCACTGAAAAAAGTTTTGTTCAAAAAAGTTTACCCAGTTCTACTTTTAAGGCCACCGCAGCTCTCATTTTGGAGCAATGAAATAGGGATTTAAAAAAATCTATCTATCTATCTATATATATATCTATATCTCCACGCAGTGAAGACCAAACCATGCATTAACAAGTTCATGTCACCAGCATGATATCCTGACTCAGTACATTTTGCTGTGTAGATGGGACTAACAACTCTAAAGCTATTTCCTTTTCCATGCCCATTTAAACCTGGGACTCTCTGCTAGGACTCCCAGTATGGGTGCTATTTGCAGCTGTATCTTAGCTGAAGTATGCCTCTGAACTGAAGGAGTGAGATAAACAATTAGTGTTATGTGAGCCCTTGTCTACACTGTGGGGGGAGATCGATCTAAGTTACACAACTTCAGCTAGGTGAATAACATAGCTGAAGTTGACACACTTAGATCTACTTACCGCAGGGTCCACACTACGGTATGTCGACAGGAGACGCTCTCCCATCAACTCCCCTTGTGTTCTCGTTCAGGTGGAGTACAGGTATTGACGAGAGAGAGATCGGCAGTTGATTTAGCGGGTCTTCACTAGACCCGCTAAATCAACACCGATGCACCAATCACAGCACGTCAATCCCCCACTAAGTGTAGGTAAGCTCTAAGTCAACCCAAACAACCATAAAATGATGACTACTGTAGGTACTGCTGACCTTAGGGCTTAGGCAGAATCAAACTAGTCAACAGAAGTGAAAGACTTCATATTCTATTACCAGTCTCATGAGCTAATCAGACACTTTTAAATAAGTATTCTTGGAAAGGTTAACAAATAGACTTTTTTCATGTAAGTTTCAACAAGAGAACATTACTTCCTCTTCAAGCTTCTACTAGTGCCTTTGGCACACATTTTAAGGGCTTCAGCTTTTGGATTGTACAATGAGATGAAAATCTGTTTGAAGGCAGTGAGGGAAAAAGAGCTTCATCATAAGCTTTTTGGCAGAACAGATATTTAAATTGCCTTAGCACAGCACTACTAACATCAAGGAGCTTCAGAATTTCATTTTTATCACACAACCTATATATTTGGAAATTCTAATTTACAGCCTGATTCCTCGGGGAATTTTTAAAGGTTGCGTGACAGGCACCTAGAGGAGAGGAAATTATATACAGATAATGAATTAAAACTTTAAGATGAAAGAAAAAGTTATAAATTATCACCTTCAACACTTACTGAACCAAGAACAAGTCACAGTAGTCTGTAATAGCAACCAGTTACAACTCCTATCCCCATTGTTAGTGATGGAAAATGAGCATCAGTGGGATTGCATAACCATGGACAAAGAAAGAATATAGCTAGCTCAGTATAAATGTTCCTCTGAAACTGAGGAAGTTGTTAGTAACTGCACCTGTATTCCCCCTCCGTGGTCCACTAAGGACACTCACTTAAGGTCCCTGGCTCCCAGGTGTCATGTCTTTTGGGTAGAGATCCATGTCTCTCTCCTGCCAGACCAGGAGTTTTCAGGCTGCACAGCTCCCTGATTTACTCTGTGATATTCCCAGCAAGCCAGACTGCCTAAATGGACCAGCATCTGCACTTGGATTCCTCTCTAGAGGCTATGAACACAGTAATTGCCCACAGTTGCAAGTTACCTCACAGCTCCTTCCAACCGAGCACATTTATTTTTAAGATGAAAACATTACAGAGAAAATGTATTAAAAACGAGAAAAGAACCTACACACACGCGAAAAAGCTTACCAGAGGTTATCTCAACTACAACCTCAGGCTCTGGTAGGTGTCAGTCCTTCCAACCCTTCCACAAGGATCCTCTCTCTCACCCCCACCCTCTGCCCCCTCGACAAAAAGTCCTGACCATTTGTTGGTTCAGAAAAAAGGCCCCGAGTCAGTTTAGACTCAGACTATTTGTCCAGAAGTCCTTCCTTTGTCTACCGGTCTCTGGATACTCCAGTTTGAACTAGTATATATGAGCCTCTGTGGGGGTGAGGTGGAGGAGTTACAGCCTGGCTGAGTTGCCTTAATGACCACACAGTTTTTAGTTCCTGAAGGAGCTTTGGTAGCCTTCTCCCATCAAGCAGAACACAATCATACACAAAACCATTCATTTAAAACAATGGACCCCAAAGACACCGCAATGGGTTGCAATATCTGTCACATTTTACATACAGTCCTGGCCCACAATAATACATAAACTTAATACAATAAGGTCTTCCAAGGAAATTGCAGGACATTGCCATATCTGCTAGCTGAGTATAAATGTCACCAATAACTGGTTAGTTTACCCCTTAGGGAAACAATATGCAATTTGTGATCCCACATGCACCTCTTGTGGAATTTCACACAGTTGATCAGGATTCATCTCACTCTACCTGATGTCAAGCCCAGCAAGCAGAGCGTCAAGAAGAGAAGCATAGCCCTGACTGCCCTAATACATCAGACAGCAGAGTGTTAGTATCCACATTGAGCAAACGGACCAGTGTCATCGGGATCCTTTCTTCATAGCAGTAAGTACGGCAGAGAGACTGTATTGAACCGTGTTACATGGAGAAACAAAAACTTGTTAGTATTTTTGCACAACATTTCCCATTTTTATGCTGACTTTATTATTCTGATGTCTATGAAAGTAAAATGCCACTTTTGATTTAAAAATAAATATCAGCAGTGCAATACATTTTTGACCAGGACAGGAAAAATAGCCTTTTTAAAGAGTGTGTGGATTTCCTGGAGGAGTTGAAGGACAGCTATAGGTGAAGTTTACTTCAGTGTTTGCCTTATTGAATGGTGGCAATCCTACTGCCACATATGTACCACGGGCCCAGGAAGAGGGAGAACCTAGTCAATCACCCACTTAATCATCTTCCTAGTTTATCAAGTGACCTTTGAAAACTGCATGTGAACAGTGTGGAGCCAATGTGACTTAAGCTAATGAGAAAAAGGTGCTTTTATTCCTGAATAGGAGCGTCCACACGGGGGATTATACCAAAATTATTATTCTGGAAAGCTTGTTTCTCTCACCAGCAGAAGCTGGTTCAATAAACGATATTACCTCACTCCCTTCAGGGGTGAAAGTAACTTAAAGGACATACTGGTATGCTGGAGACCTGAGTGGGGATGTGGCCTCAATTGGAAGAGGCAGGGCATTTCAAGATTTAAAGGCCCTGGGGCTCCGGCTGTGAGCTCCAGGACCTTTAAATCACCCCGGTGCTTCTAGCTGCAGAGGCGGCTGGGAGTCCTGGGGCTCAGAGGCAAATTAAAGGGGCCGAGCGGAGCTCTGGGCCCTTTAAATCGCCACCAGAGCCCTGCCGCCCCGGGGTAGCAGCAGCTGAACTTCCGCGGTGATTTAAAAGGCCCACTGCTCCCTGCATTGGCAGGAGCACTGGGCCCTTTAAATCCCCGCACGAGCCCAGCTGCAGGAGCCCCGGGAATCCGACAGCGATTTAAAGGGCCAGAGGCTCCTGCTGCTGCAGGGAGCCCTGGGCCCTTTAAAGCGCCGCTGGAACTCCAGCAGCCGGGCTTGGGTGACACTTTAAAGGGCCCGGGGCTCCGCGCAGGGGCTGGAGCTCCGGGCCCTTTAAATCACCGCCCGAGCCTGGCTACCGGAACTCCAGCGGTGATTTAAAGGGCCTGAGGCTCCCCGCAGCAGCTGGAGCCCTGGGCCCTTTAAATCATCGCGGGAGAAGCAGGTCCAGTCCGGCACGGCGCTCTTGCCAGTACGCCGTATCAGACAGTAGTGGCTTGCTTTCACGTCTGCCTCCCTTGTCTCTCTATTCTGATAAACTTCCAAGTGTAGATAAATACTAAATTACCTTCCTTTAGGGTTTTAACTGGATACATTTAAAATTTTCACATTTTAAGTTAAATTGCTTTTCTTAAGCAATTAGCTTTATTATTAATGGATCATCTTTCATTTTTGTTGTCTCTATTGTTACAATGTCCATTTATTAAGAAAAATGCATCCCCTACAGAAACAGCCCACTAATACCGGTAATATGCTGGATTTACCATCTGACAAAATCTGCTAAAAGCTGATTCTGGCTATGCAATTTTCACTCGTGTATATGCTATTATTATTGCTTGAAGAGCAAAAATATAAAACATTAAATCAAACCCTTGTTTCTTTCTTTGCTATTTAATAATTATTGGGTAAAGTCCGAATGAGTCAGTACTGAAAATAATTTATAGGAGATCACTAAAGAAGACTATGTCTATGAAAGTATGAAAGAGCATGTTTCACACAGTATCTTACCTGAACTCTTTTGTGTAACAAGTGCTAGGCCTTATTTTATGTCTACAATGACCGTCACTAAATCCAACTTTTATAAAGAAGTATGATAGGATATTTTAAATGTACAGCACCTTATAGTGTTTGACAAAGTAATCGCATGCCACTCTACCATTCTGGACCCCAACCCTGCAATCATTTTCACACAGGTAGACCCTTGGTGCCAGGTGGAACCCCACTGCCTTTAAATGAGTCTCCACGCAGGTGCAGGGGTCTGCTGATGAGGATCTAACTTCAAATTAGGGCCTAAACAAAACTAATATTCATACTGCATCAGTGTACTGAAGTCTTCAAAGCTGTGACATCTCCCAAATCCTGAACTTTTCTGCCCTAATTTCTCTAACCAATCAAGCTTCAGGAACTTCTAATTCCATTGATTTATTGGTAAACTACAGAAAGCATCTTAGAACTAATTTGCTGAAGCAGATCATTTCCTAAAGACTGTAAACATGCTTGGCCTGCATCCAGTGCACTCTGAGTGATGTATAATTCCTACAGTAGTTGCATTTAATACTGTTTTTATTCTGACCTTACAGCTTTTCCCATTCCTGCTTTAGATCTGAATTGCTGTGACAGACTATTCTAACTTCACCACCACTCTGTCTGTAACAAGGAAAAATTTCACAATGAGAGTCTGATTATCTACTTTTTTTTTCTTAAAGGAACAATTGACCAAAATCAAAATTTTTAATGATTTTGAGTGGCATTAACCCACTAACTGTAAATGCAGAATTTAAAGTCTGAAGGTTAAGTAGCTGAAATCTTAAGAAGCAGCTCATCATAACTGCAATGTTTCATCATTAAGCCCATTTGTATTTTTACTAAATTTTAAAGCCATTACACTCCAACATGAAGTTTTCTACATCACCTCTATGCAATTCATACAATAGCCACTCTAAAGCTATAAGCCCTTTGCTTTTTGCGTAATTATGCTTCCTTACCTTGTCAGATTTCATCAAAATACCATTTTTTCTTCTTAGTCTTGCTCTTGAGTGTAGAGTCTAGCTTATTTCCTTGGTGTAATGGCTGAGTGATAAAAATTCTCTCTCTCCATAGTTTGGATTCTGAGTATTGTGGATCAGCATTTTAATATGATATTTTTGAAGGGCTACCCAAATTCCACCTTTTTAGATATTCTTTTATTCCATGACAAGAACCCAGTTTCAAATTATAAAAAAAAATTGCAATTATTTCCCATGTCTAATAGTTTTGATTTCAGAGTCTAAATCAGGCATGCAAGAACATGCATCCGTTTAAAAACTGAAATGGCCTACATGCAGGGGAGGGAGGGGGGGGGGAAGAATTGTGAAACACCAAATTAGCACAGAATCTCTTAAAACAAATCTGTACTCCTTTTCTCTCTTTAGTACGGCCAATACCTAAATTTCAGTATCATAGTGAGTTATCAGCCATTGTAATAGAATACTTAGGGAAAAAAATACGCATTGTAATATGCTGTATCACTGAGATCTGCAAACAAACATATAATCACACTTTAAATTTTTTGTGTGAATTTGGTAAAATCCCATAACTCATTTTTGAGCACACAGAGCCCCCCTGAGTGAGTTAAGCAACATAATTTCAAATGAAAGCAAGTAAAAGCATTGGTTTTCTTTTTTAGCGTGGAATATTAAGTAAGATCTTCAAATCTTTTTTATACTTTCTGCCTTCTTATCATATGACTGTCACCTGTACTTACAAGAGCTGAATAAAATCCTAAATGTGAGCATGCTAATAAATAATACTTTGACCTTAATTTCTACCTTCCATCCGAAAATTTTAAAAAGCTATAGAAACAATGAATTCTAGATTTAACAAAACTGTGAACCAGAAAAACACGTTTTCCCCCATTTTATAAGTGAGTAGATTCAGTAACAACGGGATTGTGACTTGTCCAAAGTCACAAGGAAATCTATGACTCAGTCAGTAATATAACTCAGTGGCTCTCAATCTTTCCAGACTACTGTACCCCCCTTCAGGAGTCTGATCTGTCTTGCGTACCCCCAAGTTTCACCTCACTTAAAAACCACTTGCTTACAAATCAGACATAAAAATAAAAAATTGTCACAGTACACTATTACTGAAAAATTGCTTACTTTCTCATTTTTACCATATAATTATAAAATAAATCAAATAGAATATATATATTGTACTTAAATTTCAGTGAATAATATAGAGAGCAGTATAAACAAGTCAAATTAAATTTGAGTTTGTGCTAATTTCACCACTGCATTTTATGTAGCCTGTTGTAAAACTAGGCAAATATCTAGATGAGCTGATGTACCCCTTGGAAGACATCTGTATACCCCCAAGGGTACTTGTACCCCTGGTTGAGAACTGGTGATGCATCTAATGGTTTATCACTCTGTTTTATGCCTTCACAACAGACCATGTTGTAATGCTGCAGACCTGTCATACTCAATGTTGTGAAAACACATTGAGTCAAAATGTACACAACTGGCTCCATCCTACTTAACTCATAAGAGTTATGTCTAGACACACTTATCCAAGAACAGAGTTTGACCCGTTTTATTCTGAGTTGCAATTAATATATTTGGAAATACATTATGGTGATGATGGAACGAAAAATGTGTACAACTCTAAATGTGTTAGGTCTTGATTAGCTATTGACTGACACATGCTAGAGATACAATTTTTACATTCTGGTTTCACATCTAGTCATATACCGGGTTATTTTAATGAAGCTTTAAGTACACATTATCCTATACTCTTTAATCTAATTTTAGGTAAAGACCCCAACCCTGAGGAGCCTTAGGAGAGTCATCAGCGACCCCCACAGTGAGCCAACGAGGCCTGTCAGACTCAAATAGTCAAAGTAAAGTCTTCAGACAGCTAACTAGTCTATTGAACTTCAGAGACAGTCAGGAATGGTCCCCAAGGACTGGCCATCTAAGGCTAAGAGCTGGTGAAGTGTGTTCAGTGTGCATATAAGCTTGTGGGAATTGAGGGGGCATCCCAAACCTTACTGGAGATTCTCTGCTTCTGCAGACTTCAGGAAAAGGAGAATGGCTCCATCGTCTCCTCTTCCCTAAGCCCCCTTCACATCTACAACATGGAGGGAGAAGGGGGAAAGGGAGAGACAAAGAAATTTGTATTGGAGAAAAGTCAGCTTCTATTACATAAAGACAAAAGAAAAGAGGAACTAATGTTAGATAACAGTAAATATTCTTCAATGTGCCTTTTAAAAAATGCTGTCTCCTGAAAACTTTTTTTTTAAATCGGGCTTGATAAACACAACAGTTTCAAATTAATTTAGTTTTAGTAAAGCTAACTCAGCAGTAGAGGCTAGTACAAATACAGGTGTCTTCAGAACTGTATTCTATTAAGTATACCTCTCCTCCTTACACTAGCTAGTTTGCAACACTGACCGCACCGCGCCTAAAGTGGGGTGGATATGTTGTCCAGGCTTGCCGGAGGAAGGCAGCAGTGCTTTAAGATGGTAGGGGGGAACAAGGTCAGAAACTGCTGCAAGAAGTTGGTGTTGGTCATCTTTGCAGCACTGACTCATCCCCCGTGAATGTAAGGGCGGAAAGCTTTAAAAGTGCAAGCTCTGGCATTGGACACCTCTTTCTCCACACAGCAAGCAAGGCAGCACCCACTCTCCATCCCCCTGAGGTGTGATTATCAGGTCGGGTTTGAACCTGCTGTGGGCATTGCACTAGTCAATCCTTTTAGGGAGGCAGGGAAGGTATTTTTACCTCACCACAATACTGGCTTTGGTGGAGTGGGGTTTTTTCCATCTTCCCCACAGTGGGTGTCAGGAAAGACCTATTATGGTAAGCACAAAAGGTGTGGTAGGCTATATGTCGCAACTTATTTGGTAAGTGTGGGGGCAGATGTCCAGTGCATAGGGAAGGCATCCAGTGACCAGATAAATGGCCTGGTAAAGACTTAAAAAGGAGGTGCTGGTTAAAGGAACAGAACAGGGGTGGGCTGGTTCAGGGCTCCTATGATTGGTATGGCAGGGAGCCAACCCCCCTTTCTTATAGCCCACCTTAACCCTCCTATAAGGGGGGTGGATGGTAAGGCCCCAGCAACAGATGTGCTAGAGGGACCTGGATGGAAAAAGAGGGGGAGTGGTGGAAGCCCCCCAGGTAATTATGGGATAAACATGGAGTTGCCTGCACTGTACACTTAGATGTAGTCTCAGACATCTAATAATAAAGTTGCAGCCTAATTAAATCCATATCAAGTGTCTCCTGTCCTTCTTTTGGTATAGCTGGACAACGGCTATAAAACAGCTAAACAAAGACATGTCTCTGTTCATAATGGAGCAAGGAGATCACGAAAGAGCTCTTTTGTCACCTATTCTATGTCCTATATATGAATAGAGAAACTCACATCATAATGGTTCATTTTTCCTGCAGCTGAACTATATTGAACAAAATCTGATGTTCCTGAAGAATTAGAATTGATTTATTTCTAGCCAACAGAAGCAGTTATTTTTACTGTCTTTTTTTATTTAAATGAGTTCTTAAACTTCCACTCCCCTTCTATCCCTCCCCCACAGCCCACTATTATTCAGATGGCTACACCCAAAGAATTCATCTTGTGAGATGGCAATAAAGATTTTGAATATGATCTGGGTTATGCACAGATCTTAAAATGGCCTGAGTGAAATGCCTTTGCAGATCTACCCAAACTAAAGACTGCCCTCTAAGAAGGGTTACCAGGTGTCGAGTTTTCAACCAGAACACCCAGTTGAAAAGGGACCCCGGCGGCTCCAGTCAGCACTACTGACCTGCTGTGCCACCAGCTTTTAACTGCCTGGACTAGCAGGCTCCCTGCCCAGCTCCGCGCAGCTCCCGGGAAGCGGCCGACATGTCCCTCCAGCTCAGGGCACCACAGCCAATGGGAGCTTCAGGGGGCAGCACCTGCAGCCAGGGGCAGCGTGCGGAGCCCCCGTGGCCACCACTCCACCTCAGAGCTAGACATGCCAGCCACTTCCCGGGAGCCGCCTGATGTAAGCACCACCTGGAGCCCACACCCCGAACCCCATCCCGTCTCCCAACCCCCATCCCAACCCTGAGTCCCCCCCTGCACTCCAAACCCCCCCAGCCCAGGGCCCGCTTCTATACCCCAAACCCCTCATCTCTGGCCCCACCCTAGAGCCCATACCCACAGCCAGAGCTCTCACCCCCCCCACTCCTGCCCCAGCCCTGAGCCCCCTCCCACACCCAAGCTCCCTCCCAGAGCCGCATCTTCGCTCCTCCCCCTCCCTCCCCGAAAGTCCTAAGCGACGCTAAACAGCTGTTTGGCCAGGGGCACTTCCCAACCACAGTACAGTACTGTACAGTATATAATGTGTTTCGTCTGCCCCAAAAAATTTCCTTGGAACCTAACCCCCAGCATTTACATTAAATCTTATGGGAAATTTGGATTCGTTTAACATCGTTTCACTTAAAGTTGCATTTTTCAGAAACATAACTACAACGTTAAGTGAGGAGTTACTGTAATTGTGATGTGTTTTTAATTTCTCTTTAATTTCATTTTTCTTTTCATTTGTGACTGTTCAATCTTGAATAATGTTCACGTTTCAACACCAATCTAACATTGATACAAATGGTGGTAATAATAACTCTTTTAGTACATGATTTCATTGTGTTCTGCATTTTTATCAGCTAAAATAATTCAGTTAAGTAATTTGTTTTTGTAATGAAGCATAAGTATCTAAAACTAACCTTATTTGAGAGTATAAGTATTACTTGTTTTTGTTTTAATAAATTAAAGCTTTAAAATATCTGACCATTCTGACATTATTTGACCAATATCTGACTAGTTAATTGACAGATTATTTTTGGACCAGTGAAATGCTGAACCTGATTCATGCTAACAGTCCATTAACTTCAATGGAACTACTCACAAAAGTAGTGATTTGTAGGATTTGGCCAGCCACCAAAAGAGATATTAATATTAATAATAAAATTCCTTTAGTGCTTTATTTTAAAATAATTTTTGATGCAGAGGTATTTAAATGCAAAAAACAGTCAAAATACATAGCTATATGCTGCTTCATGTTATTTCTTCTGTATCCAGGTATATTAGCATTAGGAGTAATCAGAGACAGAAAATCAAATCCTATCAAAATATAAAAAGATATCACCGCATTATGGTCCTCAAATAAATGTTAATACTATATATGTACTGTTCAGTGTTCTTTTTCAGTACTAGAACATTCACTTAACAGTGTACAGGTATTAGCATTCACCTATCAGCACTGTCCCGGGGTAGACAAGCCGCAGCCTGTGGACCAAATGTGGCTAACAGCATTCTATGATACATCCATAGACTGACCTCATATGTAATAGGGATGTGTGGCCCACAGATGGCATAGGTCTCAAAACACCTTACACTTGGACCTATAACAGATGACGTCCACTCCATTTTATGTCAAGTATCTGTAGCTATTTCTTGGCAAATTCACATTGTGGTCCCCATTTATGCAAAATGTGGACGTATGTTTGCTTTACAGTTGAGAAATAGCATGGAAATACTATACAACTCTAGCCACTAGAAGAAAATCGAAAGTACTTATACTTAGGCTTGGCAGAATTTGATTTTTTAAAATATATAATTTTGATAGATATCAATGTTTATTTTGAAGCATTTTTTTCAATTTTTATCAATTTATTTTTTCACAATTACAGGAAATTATGGGAGTCAGACAATTATTTAATGACAGTAGATATTGAGATTCAAAAATTAAAGCTTTATGAATGGTTAAAACAGAAAACATCACATCAAAATATACAAAATAAATAGCCTTAAAGCTGCAAATCATACCTGTTTTTACTATTCACCCCCTACTCCATTTATCACAAGCCTAAGTCATAAGTCAAAATCACCAGATTTTGACTCAAGCTGTCAAGCAGCATTTTCCTTACTTTGCCTCTGTAAATTTTTATTGTTATTGATAGAAATATATTTTCCTCAGTTGGTGTTTGTATGGTGAAATCAATGTTTGCCAGCATTTACCGATTATACTTGACATACTGAAATATTTTCTTGAATCTCATATTCATATTGAAAGGCAGATGTACTAAATCAGACCATAAAGACATATATTTAATTTAATTAGCTATTTACTGAATCATGCATCTCCAAACAAAAGAACATCTATAACAAAGGCACTTTGAATTGGACAGAAATACCACCGGTGAATTAAATATATAAGGAACAAACTGAAATTGATATACCAGATGTTGAACTTGTTACATGGAATTGTCTGAAGGGCACCTGTTATGTGACTGGTGTTTTTATTACAATAAAGCAGCATTAATTACACAAGGACTGAAGAGTAACATCTGTTTCTGAATTTATTCACCTATTGGGCATGCAGTAAGCATCTGATACTCTCATTTATCTTTCTAAAAGACAAAGCTTTATTAGGGACAGAAAGAAGCTCTGGGGCTTCCCTGTCACTAAAAAAATAAAACAGAAGTAAATACTATCAATATGTATACACTGGCATGTTGTACCTTTTGTCATAGATTTGGATATTGCCCCATTTTACTAGACTTTTTTCACTGAGATGCTGTGGAATAATTCACCGAGTCAGGTGATGCATTTGCTTTTTGTAACTATACTTTTGATCCAAGAGGCAGCAACTTTAATAAATAAGAAGTTTTGATATCAGAAATTCAATTTTTTTTAGTCAGTGCATTGATCCCTGAGAGTGGATCTTTTTTCCCCACACAGATCCCCACTGACTTCAGTGGGAGTCAACCTGCATGGATCCAATTAGGCAACTGTTTCCAGGGGACCAACAATTCATTAGCTTTTCATACGAACAACATCACATCCTCAACATATTATTTATCTGCACTGATCTCAAAATCAAATCTGCACTATATTAATTTATGCTAAACTATATGATATTAAACCAACAGATATGCCTCAGTCATAATAAATTATACTGAGGCCGATATGTACACTATGAGTCAATATTAAGCACAGTACTGGTTTATGCACATCACATCATCAGAATACTCCTGCATCACTTCCCAAAGTCCTTACTTAGGCCAGACTATAAATCATCATTAGAAAATAAGGGCCCAATCCTGCAACTTGTTTTGTGCAGGTAGAGCGCTTAGTAAAGGTGGAGCCGAACTGACAGTGAAGGCAAAGCATTCCCTCCAGTAACACCAAATTGCAGGGTCAGGGTCTAAAGCCACTATGTGAGTTTAGCTTGGTTACTTAAGACTCTGATCCTGCAGTTTGTTGCATGTGGGCAGACTGATGCGTCTGTGTGGGGCCTCATCAAAGTCAAAACTGAAATTATTCTGCTGTTCCTTCATGTTGGGGGTGAGGAAAGAGTAGCTGAAGTAAAATTTCTCCTGGAATCCCTACTTGACATTTAGTGGACCAGAGGCAGCTGCTCTCAAGGTTGCAGCTGGGCAGAGAACTGGAGTATTAACAGGCTAACAGTCCCCTGTTCTATTGTACTCAGTGGAATTTAGATGCAGCAGAGACTTTACCCCTCATATGCTATCTAGTGGCTGGAAGTTGAAGCTAGACAAATTCACACTAGAAATAAGGTACAAATTTTTAACAGTGAAGACAATTAACCACTAGAACAACTTACCTGAGAATGTGTGGTAAATTTTCCATCACTTGCAGGCTAAGTAAAGACAGTATTTTTTTTTAAAACAAAGATATATTATAGCTTGAAGATAAGCTATAGGTGTGATGCAGAAATTATTGGGTCAGATTCGTTGGCCTGCTTTATGCATGTCAGACCAAAGGATCATAACGGTCTCTTCTGGGCTTAAAGTTTATGAATCTATAAACAAGCTCGAAAGCTCTGTTTTATAATATTCTTTTGCCTTTGGAAGTCTGAAGCAATTTCAAACCATCGAAAGGGAAAACTGAGAAGGTCTTTAAATTCACCTCGAATTTGGTGGGCTACAGCTAGGCTAAAATATCTGGTTTGCAACACCAAACATAGAAAACAGTCAGGTAGGAAACAAGTTATTTTACAGTCTTTGGAAGGCAGTCCTTTCTGAAACTCTTGCAATACACAAATTTACCAGTTCTGTGGTACTCTAAGGGATACTATTTGGGAGCTATTCCCACTCATTTTAGTAATCATCTCTTCCAGAAACTTAAAACTCTTAAAGAATGGGGCACTTTTTGAGGAAGAGGGTTTGTTTTCTATGCGGTTCTATTTAAAATCTCTGCACTGCAGTCAGGATTATTAATGGTGGCTATAGGTCACAATGCCTTTTACCTAGTTGGGACAGTAATTTCCAAATTAGGATTGTTCCACAAAAAGAGTTTGTCAGCTATTTACTATTTTTCATAACACTTAAGTGAAAAAGAAAGCAATAATAAAACCTATTCATACAGAAAATACTAAAAGGAAAAACAATTTACTTGAAAATCTTTGGAAGGCTACATTTTTATTAGTTTTTTAGCAAGTCATGCCAATTTGAATCATTTATAGCATTCAAAATGCAAAACACTGGATTTGTGTTTGTTTGTTCTTATGTATGTATAGCTCCAGAGAATTGCCTTAAAATTTTTAAACACATTTATTGATCGTTTTTAATAGAAAAAAAAGATCTGCCAGAAAACAGCCCTTAAATAATCTGTATGGATATCCAGTGGAAGCTGGAGAAGACATTTCCTCTAAGATGTTTGTCAGGAAGCCTAGATTTATCTTCTCATCTAGACCAACAATTTTTCTCTACTAATCTATAAAGTGTCCATGACAACTGTAGTTTTTAATACTGCCAATCACCAATTATGCTGACCTCAACTAAAACCTACTGCAAACGATAACATTAATAGAGAAACAGTAGAGTTAAGTAAAGAAATGTTACAAAAAACTGTCTCATCTGTCTAATTCATGCCACCATATTGATTATATTTATTCATGTAGATTAATTCACAGGGATATATAATTTAAACACTCCAGACTGTTAGTAATTTTGTGTAAAACTACCAGTTTAAATGAGTAAAACAAGGAAAATTGCGAGTAAAGGAGGAAATGCTGATATAAATACACTGTTATTCCTGGATATTTGAGCTGATATGGGGACAGCCACTCAAGGAGTGCAATGAGAGCAGGCATTGCCTATATTTCCCTAGCTGGCATAGAATACTGGAACTATGTCCTTGAATTTATGAATTTTGTTCAAACAGCCTTCGTTTTTGATAAGGGAAAGAGCAAGTTATTAAAAAGGCTATTTAAAAAAAAATTCTCTCATGGAGATGTCAGCTGTGAGCATCGTTCTCTGATAGACTAGGATGAAATTCACTCATATGAAGGGGGCCCACAAAAGGGCTATGCAATACTTCAGTACCACTAATGCCCTCAAAGCACAGTTTAAGTGGGACTTAAACAGTACAGTGCTTTTGCTCTTGGCACAGAGGCAAATTTCACCCAAACTGCATAAACAGCTTTTCTAGAGCATAGTTTATTTCTTTAAAGCCCTGATCCACCCTCTGTTGAAGTCAATGGAAGTCTTTCCATTAAGTTTGAAGGGATGCTGTCCAAGCTATACGTAAATCTAGTACTTATGAAAAGTTCTTGATTGATAACCTTTGAGAAGAGGAGGACCTCTTCTATTTAGCCTCAGAACAAAAGTGGCAACACAGTAGCAAACTTCCACACCTTGCTTCAGCTAATGTGTTTGAACTTTGACCTATAATTGTCGATGGGTAGGAAGCAGTTCAGTCTTTATGTCCATTCAATCCTTTGCCTTCCTAGTGAGACTCGTAGACCCCATAGGTGCCAGCTATGTTTCTATGTGATGTGATCACTTGTCTGGTTTGGGCTGGATTGAGATCACCATACTCACATCACATACACCACTGAAGAGCAGTCAGATAGTCTATCAGCCTGGGCTTTCTTCAAACTAGTGACTGAAAGATGTATGGATTAGTAGAAGAAAACAAATCCATTAAACAGATCGCTGCTCCTCCTTTTCCACACAGTACAATATATGCTCATAGTGCACACAGAGACCAATATCTGCAACATTTTGTTGATTTACACATTTTCTCATATTTTAATGCCGATTAAAACAAAGCAACTCCTGAACTTACCATGCTTACATACATTTAGTTTTTGACTATATCAATAAAATCTGTGTGCAGTGGGACTGTGAAGTGGACAATCTAAAGGAAGTATGATACAGATATGAAAATAACTAACAAGAAAGAATTACAGTTTAGAAAAATGCCATGCAGATGCACCCCATCTATTTTCCTCTGTCTGAATGCTATTAAAGGACACTGGCATTTATAACCATAAGCTGCCAGTATGTGATATACAGTAAACTGTAATGAATCTTCCATCAAGCTAAAAAAAGGAGAAAAGAGCTGTACACAATTTAGATGTACTTTTCTTTGCCTTGCTATGACTGTGCCAAGAGCATGTAATGGTTATACAAGACACAAAAGGTTTACATTAAAGACTACAATTTATGTTAAAAAATTACCACAGGTGGTACAAAGTACATTATTACCATTGACCATCTCAGAAATGCCTGAGTGCATTCACTCTTGAAAGAAAAAACCCTGATTACTTGAGCTAGTACCTATTCATGGAGGTTAAGACAGGGATCCTTCAGTGGTTACAGTATTAGGTGTGCCTGCCTATGGTATCAATTGAGATATATTTCTACAGTGGATCTACTTTTTTATGTCAAATTCGAAATCACATTCATGATCTATTTCAAGTAGCTGATTTAAGTATTGCCAGCGATCGCTTTCCAATAAGGATTTCATTGCCTGGAGGAACTAACATTCAGGGTCTCATAGGGTGAAATGGAGTATTAAGTAATTAGTCACTATCTTCATTTTTAGTTGGAAAGAGTAGGATGCTGGATGTCGTCTACTCTTCTGAACTACCAACTGAGCTAAGGCCTGGTCTACACTAGGAATTTACATTGGTATAGCTACATCTCTCAGGGATATGAAAAATACACCTTCCTGAAAGACAGAGCGGTACTGACCTAGCTCCCAGTGTATACAGCACTAGGTGGACAAAAGAATTGTTCTGTCAACCTAACTACTGCCTCTTGGGGAGGTGGATTACCTATGTCGATGGGAGAAACCATCCCATCAGCATTGGTAGTGTCTACACTGAAGCACAACAGTGGCACAGCTGCAACAGTGTAGCTGTGCTGCTATAGCATTTTAAGTGTAGACACACCCTAACTTAGAAATTTTGGGGGTGAGTGAAGAGGAAGGAGAGAAATAGGTAATAATCCTGTTAATGCAATCATGCTGTCCACTTTCCTGATAACATTGTGCCCTTCCATGTAAGAAATCAGACTGAGCTCATCTGAAGATGCTCAGATCAAAAAGTAAAATATACATTTGTAACAGTCTTCTGACACAGTTCTGCCCCACCCTCAACACATGATAGTACATCAAAAAGGCATGGAGCTAGGAGTGCTTATATTTCTGATTAATGATGTACCTGTTCCTCCTATAAGTGCTGACCTACCTGCTCCAATTTCTTTATCCTGCCTTGATCTCCTCCTGGTCTTTAATCAGGCCCACATCTCAAGTCTCCTACCTTCCTGAGCATGTTCTGTAGATCCAGTCTAAATTTTCTCTTCTGCACATCTCATCCAGTTACCTAATGGCTCTTCAGTTTCATTCTCTCAGTTTCCAGCATTGTAAAGCATCTGTTTTCTGATGAACTATCCTTCCAGTTTTTCCTAGCGGCTGCCTCTGATACCGGAAGCTTCTCATTTCCTAATTTCCTGGTTTCATTCTCTTCTGACTAAATACTTCTGCTTTGACTTAGTAATTGTTGTTGCCATATTATCAGGAAATAATAAAGCCACAAAAATACAGTTGGGCTGTAATCTTGCCAATATCCTTTCAGAGGTTGCTGTAAAAGTGTGCTGCTTATAGTAGGTCCAGACATTATACATATGTCCGGTCCATTTTCCAAGTGCAAGTAATTATTATACACAGAAGCAATAGGTGCAAAAGCTACATGACAGTTAAATCTCTTCAAGTGTGGGACATATATTATCATTTCTGCACGTGGCTGAATCTTATTTAGAAAAGTAGTGACATGTCTATCTTGGAATCATACGGATCCATGGGGTTAGAACCCAGGTCTGCCATGCAGAGCCACATCCAAGGAACACTGGGTAGAATAGGTGCCGCAGAAAATACCCACCCCAAGGACCAGAATGACAGACAAACTTCCTGCGAGTGTTTTCCACAATTTTTGATAACCCTCATCATGCTCGCTCAGCAGAAGCCGTGCTATGAGGCTCCAGCAAGGGCAAGGTCCAGCTGCTTCATATGCAGCCCAGTTCCTGCAACTCGCAGACGACGTTGAGTAGAACGAGGCAGCCCAACTGAACCAATTTCGGTGTGGACTTAGTGAGGTAAAGGATGAACTAGCATGCATCAAGACCTTGAACAGCATGGATGCTTTTATTGACCTCTCTCTCTTTCCATATCAACAACTAGCTATGTGAGCAAAAGGAGGAGAGAAGTACCAACATGCTGCCACTTCGCCTACCCCCATGACAAAAAACCTAGGACCCAGCCATGAAGCAATGCAGGTTGACCTGGGCCACCAATGCTTAATCCTGGAAGAAGAGGAACAGCAACTGTGCAATAACGTATGCTTTTATTGCAGCGCGCCAGAACATGCCCTGACTTTTTGCCCCTCATGGACCTCAACAGCAAGGAATCAGGAAACAAGTGAGCCCAGGCTATATGGATGGGGCACCCTGGGCACTTTGGAACTAACCCCCAGAGCTTGAAGAAAACCTGATCCAGGACATACGGATCCTCCCCTTGCTTCCAAGTACAGATACAGTTATGTACCATATATGAGGCCCAAGCCGACAGCCCTCTCCCCCATTTAGCCCAGGCTCACAGTGGGCTGTGATCACTTCTGGGACTGCTGATAATTTCATAGATGCAGAAGCTGCTCAAGCACTACAAATCCTCCTCTGTTTAAAGCTACATCCGTTGTTGTAGAGACAATAGATGGGTCACTCCTGTCCTCGGGGCCAGTGCAACAGGAATCAGTACCCCAGAAGCCATATTCCAGGGTCATTGGCAATTGCTACAATTCAGTGTGATCCATTCTCCACACTTTTCCCTAATTCTCCATATCATCTGCCTGGAGCAAAACGACCTTGCATCTCTTGACAAGAGAAAAGGATCTGCTTCCCCTCTGAACACTGCTGAAAGATCCCAAACTCCTGCGACCAATCCAATAGCCTGAGTCTCCCTGATAAGTTTTGGGAATATGCAGGCATTTTTGAAGATTAAAATGTAGACATGCTACCGGTGCACCAGGACAGTGACTGCCCTATAGATCTGCAACCCAGGGCAAAGATCCCTCACAGACAAATCTAGGCAGAAGTGGCAGCCCTTCTCATGTACATCCACGAAAACTTGGCCATAGGCTTAATCCAGCTTTCCACCTCCCCAGCTAGGACTCCAGTACTTTTGGTTAAGAAAAAGGATAGAATACTATGTTTCTGCATAGACTATCGGGCCCTAAACCAGGTGACGGTCTGAAACTGGTATCCCCTGCCCCAGTCATGGAGGTGCTAGATTGTGTCCAGTCCACCAGAATTTTCTCCAAACAGGACTGCCACAGGGCTTACAATCTAGTGTGCATTAGGGCAGAAGACAAATGGAAGACATGCTGTAGGAACTTAGTAATGCCATTTGGTCTGACCAAAGCTCCTGTGACCTTTCAACACTTCATGAATGACATATTTAGAGACACCCTGGAACATTCTGAATCAAATGATTTCTTTGTATCAAAGACCAAAAAATATGTATTAATTCCATCTAGCAGTACTCAAAACCTAGTTATAATAGCTGTAATATAGTAAAACTCCTCTTTCAAATTCAAAACTAACCATTTCTATCCCTCCATCTCATAATGGCTGGTACCTGTTTGCCTATCCCTAACACAAACAAATTAAACTATTCATGTAAAGTCTTGTTCTGACCCAAAAGGAGTTTCAGCAAATTATTCAGTGGCAGAAAAAACAATATAAGGTGAGGAGGGTATCTGAAAGCTTTTCAAACAACAATTTCTGACTGAAGTTTAGACCTGGCACAGGATGACTGGCCATGAGATAATAAGATAGGATCAATTCACCTGTGTCTAATCTGCACACCCTTCAAGTTAGGCCGGAGAGCAAGGGCATTTGGCATGAGTACCTTACGAGCAAAGGAGCTTAATTGTGATGCTTAATCCCAGGTGTGGGGATAAAAGGACGATGAGAACTAGAAGCCCAGTAAGGGAATGGCAGACAAGCAAGGACATTCTTGTAGGAAGGGACCACAGGGAGCAGGCCACGCTCATGGGGGGGAAGAGACCTCAGTACAAGCTAGAGACAAAGCCAGGGGCTGGGCTCCTGAAGGGGAAGCCCTGGAACGAGGGTTAGGGAATTTTGTGGAGTTCTGCTGGAAGAAGGGGGCAGGCTGCTTAGTCTTATGAAAAATGGATCTGGAACAGCAGCCGAGACAACTGGACTTATTATTCACTAGATTTAGGGGCTGAGATGGCTGGACTTTGTGTTTTTTATTTTAATGCCCAACAGATGATGCATTATGATGGGAAAGAACTGAGTTTGTCCCCATAAAAAGAGAGAAAAGGAATAGTATTTTAATTTGTTATAGATTAATAAAACTTCATCATCCTAACCTCATGTGTATGATTTGAAATGCTTCTGGGAGAACAGGCACCACAGGTTAGGTGACTCCAGAGCCAATACTGCCCAGCAGAGGGTACTCCGCACAGTTCTGGCCCCTGAAAAGACCCCAATCCTACTACTATGCATAGTGCTTCTCTCTGCACAGACTCTGCTGCCTCCACAACTAGTGCTATACAAAAATGTGTAGAACCAGCCCTAGAAACAGGGCCGGAACTGGCTTTTTTGCTGCCCAAGAAGAAAAAAAACCCTGCAGGGCGGCCAGAGCAAGGGCGCAAACTTTCGGCTAGCGGGACTCCCTGCGCTGCAGACATGTCCCGGGCAGTGGAGTTCGCACCCCGGCTAGCGGGGGGGGGAGGGAGTGGGGGGAGAGAGAGAGAAGGGGGCGGCCAGGGCTTCCTTCAGCCAGGGCGCTCACCACTCAGCCCCAACCACCGCGCCGCCTGCCGGGAGGACTCCGCGCTGCTCCAGTCGGCGAGGAGGGAAGGACGCAGGCTGCTGGGCTGGCTGCAGACCTGGCACCGGCTGGGGAAGACGGAGTGTGCAGCCGGCTCCCAACAGAGCGCTCCTCTCGTCCGCGCCGCTGCCCCCTACAGGGGGGCCTGAGCAGTGAATGAAAAAAAAAAAGGGCAGCTGTGCCGCCCTAGGATTGGGCGGAATGCCGCCCCTTAGAATCTGCCGCCCCAAGCATGAGCTTGCTTGGCTGATGCCTGGAGCCGGCCCTGCCTAGAAAGGATGGAGACATCACAAGGCAGCAACTGCAGAGGCCCTAGCAGGGAGAGGCAGTTTACTGTCAAGCTAAAGGGAGGGGATTAAATATGAGGCTTATGGGAGAGGCAAAGTAAGTTGCTGGCAGACAAGACCAGGGAAGATAGTGAGTTTAAGTAGAAAAATACAGGCAAAATATATAAACATTCCCATTTAAATTGAAGTTAAAGTTGCATGCACATTTGTTAGTGTTTGGAATGTATAGTGCCTTTCAAAACATTACAGAAAGATTAAAAACAAGTTGGAAACTAAATCATCCCCCCCTACCACCACACACACACACACACACACACACACACACACACACAACAAAAAACACAGTGGTAAGGTTGCAATTCACCAATGCTTGCAAAATCGAACATACTGCTGTGCATCTACATCTCTTCTACATAGGCCTTGGCTACACTGGCGCTTTACAGCGCTGCAACTTTCTCGCTCAGGGGTGCGAAAAAACACTCCCTTGAGCACAGCAAGTTACAGCGCTGTAAAGCGCCAGTGTAACAGTGCCTCAGCTCCCAGCGCTGTAAGCTAATCCCCACGGGGAGGTGGAGTACGTGCAGCGCTGGGAGAGCTCTCTCCCAGCGCTGGCGCCGTGACGACACTCGCACTTCAAAGCGCGGCAGCGCTGTACAGCTGCAAGTGTAGCCATACCCATAGTCTGAGGGCAACAAACTTGGCAGAATGTGTCTTCCCAGCCATGACAAATAGCGTGCCACACAAATTTTGTCCTCACATCTATGCAACCGCACTGACTTCAGAATTTGGCCCGTGTGATGCAAGCCAAGAAGTGTATTAGTAGGTTCAACTGTTTCGAAAGCATCCTTAGTCTTTCAGGGACCGTATTTATGAATTTTTTATAACCAGAAAGCCAGAAAACTAAGGCTTATGTTTTATTTTTTAAAAACCTCTCATAATTTTGTCTGAATTTCTCTTGAGTTTAGAAAAATATTTCATATATTCTCCTACTAAAAATGTTTCCCAGCCACCATCTGCCAAATCAAGTTATGCACCCAGCACCTCTCAGCCTTAACAGAAAAATTATATCTGAATTGTAACATCATAGAAAGACCCTCTTTGTATTACTGACTAAAGCTTGAACCAAAGTGAATTCTGTGCAACACCCAGTCCAATAGCATATTAGAATAGTACTTTAAACTAGCTCTTTACATTAATACTGATAATACTGATCCTGACTGATTCAAGGCATGTCAGAAATAATGGTACGGTTGTGACAAAATTCAGAAAATTCACAGTTAATACTGAATTTCATAATGAACTATGAAGAGTAAAGGAAGGAAGCTGAACAGGAAGGAAAGCTGTGTGAGTTAAGGACTTTTGTTGGTTTGTGTGACCTTAAATATTCTCTGAACACATACATGGCTTAGTACTAAAGCTTTCTATTATTTAACTTATTTATTACTATTATTTTAAAAAACCTCCTTCATGGAACAGCTTGGCTCTCAGGTAAACACGTATTTAGGTCAATGATCTCTCCCTCTCCAAAATGGTATATGCCACCTACCCAAATAAAGGAACACTTCAAAATGGGAGGCTTTGGATCTCTTAGATAAATATGTAATTATGACAGACAACCAAAAATGTATTTATGTTGCTCTGGTTGCTTCACTAAATTTGTTGTTGATCAATTAGTTTCAAAAGTGAACCTAAGTTAATAAAAAAAAAATCCTGTAATCTAGGAATAGGCTTTCTGGTCAGCTGCGTACTTACATAATTAGAACCAATACTACTATATCCATAGTGAGCATCCTTATGAAAATATAAGGAAAAAATGATTATAAATGGGTAGGACTCACTGTGAAATCAAATAAGATTTTTCATGTCACTTGTGCTCATGAAATCTAATTCAGGAGTGAGAGAGGAAAGAGTTTTTGTGGCTTTGCGTACTGTGGAAGCCCAATGTATATATTACTTAACAAATCGTTAAGTGCAGAAAATATTTTTCATAGAATATACAAGGTTTGATAAGATTGCTGCAGGGTAATGTTCATAGCTACTGCCTGCTGAGAAGGCTTTGTCTTGTATAGCTGAATTTTCAGCATTATATGTATTCACAACTCCTTCCTACAGCATGCTGATTTCTCTGTCATCTATTGCTTTCAAATACAGTTTCCTTACTTTAATTGTAGTCCTCCAATTCTTGAGTCATCCTCAATGACCTCTGAAAACAATCCCCCTCTGACCTCACTTCCTGTTAAGTTTCTCTGAGATATTTACTTCACATTGTAGTCGTCTTCTCTCTACATTGTTCAATCTCACTTCTAGACAAACGCGTCAATAAATTGGCTTTTTTCTCCTGTTTTCCTTTTCAAAATATCTAAAGCAACCAACCCATAACAGACTAATCAACTATGGGGCCAAAAGCTGAGTTCCATGCTGTAAAGCCATACCCATTCAAGTACACTTACTTATACAAGAAGTCTTACTGCAGTTAAGTGCCAACCCTCGTGCTTACAGCTCTGTGGGATTTGCCAATAGCTGACTCAGGCCAAATTGAGAATGAGGCCCATAACTGGTTTGTTCTAACAAAGTGCACAAAAAGTGCTGAAACGAGAAAACATCTACATTTAATTCCCATACAAGTGATTTCATATGTTGTAAAGCTTCAGCTTTATATAAAGTAAATACAAATAAACCTGATACTACTGCAATGTTAAGCTTGCATGGTTAAAATAACCAAAAACAAGTGAAATAAAAATAAAAACCAGGAAGTGTTAATTTCAACATTACTGTAACTGAATTGCATATCTTGCATGCTCCACAGTACATTATTTCATGATATAAAAGAGTAAGATATCAAGTTACATACTTATGGCAAAATTGAGACATTTAGACTTTGGCCCACATTGGGGTGGTGACCTTGGTGCAGAACCACACCAGCCAACAAGGAGTTCTAGGGAGGATTGTATCAGAAGGCATAATCCCTTCTTAACTTGTGTTCACAGGGCAGAAAGCAAGCTGCATCACTCCTGTGAATTACTACATCTTGCTCCCATCCCTTTCATCCCAGCCAGCTTTGCAAGCTAGTCTTCAGTGGGTAATGGGGTCATAGTCTTGCTTCCACCCCTTCTGACAATTTGCATACTTGTGGGTGCAAACAGGAAGCAATCTCTCCCTGCACTTCCCAAGTGTAGAAATGATCTACCCCTTAAGAAGAAAGCCAGGAACAGAAATTAATAGAACTGTGCCATGTAGCCAAGTTAATATTGCTGTTGGAACGTAAACATTTCTGTACCTTTTTTGTGATTTTAAATGTACAACACAACTGTGGCATTGAATCTTGTAACTGGTTTCAAAAAACCAAAGATTTGACTTGTGGAATTTATAAGATCCATGCTATAGAGCAGCAGCAGAGTTTATGGCTTATGAATGCATAAATTTTACCCAGTGTGGGTTTCCAACCAGTAAAGGTTCATTTAAACACCTATGTACACATGCACAGTACCTCTATTTTTAAGTGTGCTCCTGAAGATTTAAGGGATTTTCTATTACATGTGTTCAGTATGCAATTTCAAAGTCTAATAACTCAGAACAAATCAAATGCTACTTTTTTCAAAACAAACAAAGATATTAGATCACAATGAGGATTATTTAACCCATGCCAAATTTCCAATATTAGCCGTTTTTGCAATCGCCATGTTTAAATCTGTGGTTAAAATATGCTCTGGAGTTGAAATCAAGCCTGGAAAATTTTAACCTCAAAAGATTTTTTTCTTATTGAAAGTCAGAAAGCTATAAAATAGAGCATTGTACTAGAAACTGTTTTGCAATCTTAACTGGAATAATAACTATAATGCAATTCCACTGTCAGATTTCTTTCCTTATGGCTTTCTCAACTTAATTCAACTAAATCCAATTTATAAACATTTAAAGAGGTGCCTTTTTGACGACGTGTAAACCCATTAGGGTATGTCTATGCTGCAATTAAATACCTGCAGGTGGCCTGTTTCAGCTGACTCAAGTTCACACGGTTCAGGCTACAAGGCTGTTTAACTGAGGTGTAGACATTTGGGCTCAAGCTTGAGCCTGGGCTCTCGAACCCTCCCCCGTCATGGGGTCCTAATTGTTAATGAGAATCTGGCCCTTTGTATTCATAAGTTTTTGGCTTATCTCTGATATAGTACAGGGGTCGGCAACCTTTCAGAAGTGATGTGCTGAATCTTCATTTATTCACTCTAATTTAAGGTTTCACGTGCCAGTAATACATTTTAATGTTTTCAGAAGGTCTCTTTCTATAAGTCTATAATATATAACTAAACTATTGTTGTATGTAAAGTAAATAAGGTTTTTAAAATGTTTAAGAAGCTTCATTTAAAATTAAACTAAAATGCGGGGGCCCCTGGACCCGTGGCCAGGACCCGGGCAGAGAGAGTGCCACTGAAAATCAGCTTGCATGCCGCCTTCGGCACCCGTGCCATAGGTTGCCTACCCCTGTCCTAGGCACTACAGTGCTAAAAAGCGATGGTCACATAATCATCACGCTATACCGGAAACCTACTGACTGCTATACTTACCTACATGCCTCCAGCTTTCATCCAGTCCACATCACACGATCCATTGTCTACAGCCAAGTTCTAAGATACAACCACATTTGCTCCAGTCCCTCAGATGGAGACAAACACCTACAGAATCTCTATCAAGCATTCTTAAGATTGCAATACCAACCTGGTGAAGTGAAGAAACAGACTGACAGAGCCAGAAGGGTACTGAGAAGTCACCTACTACAAGACAGGCCCAACAAAGAAAGTAACAGAACGCCAGCAGCCGTCACCTACAACCCCCAACTAAAACCTCTCCAGCGCATCATCAAAGATCTACAACCTATCCTGAAGGATGATCCCTCACTCTCACAGACCTTGGGAGACAGGCCAGTCCTTGCCTACAGACAGCCCCCGCAACCTGAAGCAAATACTCACCAGCAACCACACACCATACAACAAAAACACTAACCCAGGAACCAAACCCTGCTACAAACCCCAGTGCCAACTCTGTCCACATATCTATTCAAAGGACACCCTCTTAGGACCTAACCACATCAGCCACACCATCTGGGGCTCGTTCACCTGCACATCAATCAATGTGATATATGCCATCATGTGCCAGCAATGCCCCTCTGCCATGTACATTGGACAAACTGGACAGTCTCTATGCAAAAGAATAAATGGACACAAATATGACATCAGGAATAACAACATTCAAAAACCAGTAGGAGAACACTTCAACCTCTCTGGTCACTCAGTAACAAACCTCTAAGTGGCAATTCTTCAACAAAAAAACCTTCAAAAACAGACTCCAATGTGAAGCTGCAAACTGGAGTTAATTTGCAAACTGGATATCATCAGATTAGGCCTGAATAAAGACGGGGAGTGGTTGGGTCATTACAAAACCTAAACTTAATTTCCACAATACTAATTTCTCTCTACTGTTACTCACACCTTCTTGTCAACTGTCTGTAATGGGCCACCCTCTTACCACTTCAAAAGTTATTTTTCCTCCCTTGGTATCCTGCTGTTAATTGATTTATCTCATTAGACTGACCTCACACCTGGTAAAGCAACCCCCATCCTTTCATGTATTTATACCTGCTCCTGTATTTTTCACTTCATGCATCTGATGAAGTGGGTTCTAGCCCATGAAAGTTTATGCCCAAATAAATGTGTTAGTCTCTAAGGTGCCACAAGGACTCCTCGTTGTTTTTTTCTGTCCCCTTGAAGTCCTATGCTGGGGCTGCCACAACATGGCCAGGGAGCAGAGCTACAGTTCCATATTAACACTTGGAAGCAGATCTAGCCTGTTAAAGGGGACAGTGTGACAGCAAGGCAATGTAACCTCTCTGCAGTGGCCAGCAGATCTAGTCAGACAGTGGCTCATACAGACTGCACCCTTGCACAGGCCAGTAGTTCTGACATTACAACAAGAACTTTCCAAAAGCTCCAAGTAGAATTATTCACAATCCTATTTTTGCAAGTGCATTTTCAAAAACTACCTAAAAGCAAAGCTCAGTGGAAGGGAAGTTGATCTTTATCTGCAAATGAAGCAGTCTGAAAGTAACACTTAGCCATGGTGTGGAAACAAAATCTCTTTGGTAATGATCATAGATCAATCTGTAGACTATACTAGTGGACCAAGTCTATTTGGTCAGACTTCCCCAGAAAAGTGATCTGAATATAAGGACACTTGAACATGTTTTTGCAAAGAATTAAAAAACAGGGTATTTTCTTCATAACTATTTGGGGTAGACAGATACTTAAATCCTCACACAGTATAGTTTATATACATTCACAGATAAGTCATGAAGAAAATATCCTGATTATCAATTTTTGGTAAAAGTATGTCATAGGTTAATTGGATTCAGATAGTTTCTGAACACGTTAGTTCTTTTGAGGACAGAGCTGACAGCCTTACAGTAACGCCCAGTGCTCAATACTCACTTCTGGAAATGAGCATTTATACTTATAAATTTATTAATTATTTGTATTATGGTAGCATATGCCAGCCCCAACTGAGATAAAGGCTCCATTGTGCTAGGCACTATGCAAACATATTGCAACAAACAACCCCCTACAAAAATCTAAATAGACAAGGCCGACAAAGAGTGGGAGAGAGGAATTATAATCCCCACTTTACAGATGGGGAACTAAGGTACAGTGATATTAAGGGCCAGATTTTTAAAGGCATTTGAGGTGTCTAAAGGCAGATAGGTGCTTAGTGGGATTTTCAAAAGCGCCTAGGCACTTAAACTCCCTAAGTCACCTTCTTTAGCACCAACACGCCTTTTAAAATCTGCCCTTAAGTGACTGAGGAGCCCAAGGTAACTCAGAAAGTCTGTGGCAGAGCCAGGAACTGAACCGAGATCCGAGTTGCTAGTCCAGAATCCCAACAAGACCTCCTCTCCTCCTTCCTCTCGACTTCCTGGAAGGTACCAGGGCTGAAAAACCAAACTGCTGAAAGGACTGACATACTAGTTATAAATTGAACAGTGCCAACAAAAGCTCTGCCTTGTTTAAAAATATATCTTAAAAGGGCTACATTCTCAAGCGTCCCTAAATTAAACACCACTAGCCATTACCAGTTGCATCCTATTGTGCTAACCTGTATGTCGTTTGCACTGCTGTTGTAGCTGGGTTGGTCCCAAGATACGAGACACACACAAGGTGGGTGAGGTAATACCTTTTATTGGACCAACTTCTGAGCTTCACAGAGCTCGAAAGACCTAAAGAAGAGCTCTGTGAAGCTTGCCTTTTCCACCAACAGAAGCTGGTCCAATAAAAGATATTACCTCGCCCACCTTGTCTCTCTACATAAGAAGTTTGGAATGCAAATTATAACTATTTCAATTAATAATGCAACATTTGCACTAAAAAGTTTTAGCTTTATTTCTTCATCTCTAATTCTAAAACAGACAAAATCCCGGACTTCTAACATCTGCTCATGTGTTACACTAACAGAATTAATGGAGATCTCTCTCTCTTTTACAAATCTAAAGTATATTTTTAATTTCAACAAAATATTGCAATAGTTATTTAAACTGGTCTGTACTTTACTTTCTCATTTCATTTACATTCTCTGCTCAATCTACAGCAACACTGTTCTCTCTCTCTCTCTCAGTTATTTGTAAGATATATTGTTTGAGGTTTTATTGTTTTCATTTTAAACCACAGATGTTTCTCTCATGATGAGTCTCTAAATGGCCAATTAAAATGAACATGTCTCCCGAAGTATGGCTTGTGTTCAGCAAGACTTGATTTTTATTTTCTGTCAAGACATTTAGAAGGATTTAAAGATAAAGCAGTAATTAAAAAGAACAAAAAGGTAGTGTAAAGTCCATTGTTAACATTACATGACTATAGCTCACAACATCCCTCCCTTCATCTTCTTCACAAGGTTCTTTTTAATCTTTCAATCTATCAAAACTGTTCACAGGCTCATGCCACTTCACTCTTCTGGTCCCCATGACAGCCACGTGCCACTCATTCTGCTTCCTTCCCTGTCCCATCCAGAGCTCACTCCCTCTTCCCCTCGGCCACTGATCCACTGCTCTTCTAATTTCACCTTCAAACCTCTTTATACACTTTCCTGTAGTTTATGACTGTCTTTTTGAGAACATGTACCATTAATGCTGTTCCAGTACAGTACCTTTCTATGAGAGAATTAATCGTTTAATCTTTACTTGTAATTCTCTCCCACAATGTAGTGTACTTCATCTTTCCAAGATGGAAGGATATTGGATATATATAGCAGCAATTTTTCCCATTCATGAAACTGTCTGCATTTGGAGACATTTTATGATATGAGCACAGCTTTGATTTTGCTTGTCCGACAGGTTCATTATAGAACGGTACTGCAGTCAGATGGGACCCCCTTACTCTTCTAGCATAGGACAAGTGTTACTATCAGAACCAGTATAGAGTCATAGCAGGAATAAGCAAACATATGGGGAAAACTCAGTATAAAAGGATGGGTGCAGTTTTAGGATTCCACCTTTTTTCTATCATGGGGAAGTGACAATACCCTTGATTAATAGAAAATCCAGGTTGGACTAACTGGGGTAGCTCTATTCCACAGTAGTAGTTGAATAGTTTAATCACAGTTGTTCTCAGTTTGTGGGTTGCAACACCAAAGGTGGCCATCAGCAGTTATTTGTTAAGGGGATGACAAACCTAATTCAAAATCCTTTCTCCGATTTTGCAGAAATAGAATGAGCCATGCACATGTAACTGGACAGCCTGCAGCATCAAAGATACTATTCCTGCTTGTGCCAACTGTAGCAATTGTGGTTGCATCTCCTGTGAAGAGCACACAGGATTCTGGAGTGCATTTAAAGAGAGCTGTTGAATGGTTGAACCTGGGCTCCCGCAGAGAAAACTTGAGAACTCCCTGCTTTATCTTACAGCTTCCATTAATATCCTTGCATCCAAAGAAGTGGGTATTCACCCACGAAAGCTCATGCTGCAAAACGTCTGTTAGTCTATAAGGTGCCACAGGATTCTTTGCTGCTTCATTAATATCCTTAAAACTTTTGATGAAAAAAAATGGAGGAATTAAAAGAAATGTGGGAACATGAACTGTTTCAGCCTGAGTTCAAATGAAGTTAGTCACAGATAGTAGTTTTGTCACCAAAACCCTAACCCAGATCTATATCTCCTGTATACTGCTGAATATGTACTTTCTTTATAAAGTATCAGAGGGGTAGCCGTGTTAGTCTGGTTCTGTAGAAGCAGCAAAGAATCCTGTGGCACCTTATAGACTAACAGACGTTTTGCAGCATGAGCTTTCGTGGGTGAATACCCACTTCTTCGGATGCAAGTAGTGGAAATTTCCAGGGGCAGGTTTATATATGCAAGCAAGAAGCAAGCTAGAGATAACGAGGTTAGTTCAATCAGGGAGGATGAGGCCCTGTTCTAGCAGCTGAGTGAAAACCAAGGGAGGAGAAACTGGTTCTGTAGTTGGCAAGCCATTCACAGTCTTTGTTTAATCCTGAGCTGATGGTGTCAAATTTGCAGATGAACTGGAGCTCAGCAGTTTCTCTTTGAAGTCTGGTCCTGAAGTTTTTTTGCTGCAGGATGGCCACCTTAAGATCTGCTATTGTGTGGCCAGGGATGTTGAAGTGTTCTCCTACAGGTTTTTGTATATTGCCATTCCTAATATCTGATTTGTGTCCATTTATCCTTTTCCTTAGAGACTGTCCAGTTTGGCCGATGTACATAGCAGAGGGGCATTGCTGGCATATGATGGCATATATTACATTGGTGGACGTGCAGGTGAATGAACCGGTGATGGTGTGGCTGATCTGGTTAGGTCCTGTGATGGTGTCGCTGGTGTAGATATGTGGGCAGAGTTGGCATCGAGGTTTGTTGCATGGATTGGTTCTGAGTTAGAGTTACTATGGTGCGGTCTGCAGTTACTGGTGAGAATATGCTTCAGGTTGGCAGGTTGTCTGTGGGCGAGGACTGGCCTGCCACCCAAGGCCTGTGAAAGTGTGCGATCATTGTCCAGGATGGGTTGTAGGTCCCTGATGATGCGCTGGAGGGGTTTTAGCTGGGGACTGTATGTGATGGCCAGTGGAGTCCTGTTGGTTTCTTTCTTGGGTTTGTCTTGCAGTAGGAGGCTTCTGGGTACACCTCGTTATCTCTAGCTTGCTTCTTGCTTGCATATATAAACCTGCCCCTGGAAATTTCCACTACTTGCATCCGAAGAAGTGGGTATTCACCCACGAAAGCTCATGCTGCAAAACGTCTGTTAGTCTATAAGGTGCCACAGGATTCTTTGCTGTTTCTTTATAAATAATCTTAGGATAGACAATTTCAAGCTCAACATAAAAATCTGTTACACGTTCCTTATGGAAGAAAAGCTACATTTGAATCAATATCACGTTATATAATAGTATATAATAAACAACTTTTCCAGATTGTATGCTGCTCTGGGGAAATTTGCTATATTATACACACATATATATGCCAATTACACATTAGTGGTCTATTTAATAAAGATCTCAAATACTGGCTAGCTAAATACATCATAAAAATTAAAAACAAACAAATATACATTTCTATTCATTAGGCAAGTTATGGCATTTATCTGCACAGACAACGTGTTTATGATACTTTTACAGTATATTTCTGGAAATACAGATGTATCTGACAGTCTATCTACTAATTGGATGCAAGCTTCAAGGGTTCATCAAATATCAAGCATCTTGATACTAAAAAAAACACATCATGATATTTACTTTAATGAAACTATAAATATATTGCCCAGATAGAAGTTCACAGTAACAACTTTTAATGAAACAAGGAGAAAAAACTCTAGTATCCCTTCTCATTTCAACCTTAATATTGTGCTATCAATTTCCAATTCAATGGCTAAATCAGCTTTCATAAAATCAGATGTTTCACTGAAATGCTTCTTTTAATTTATAACAGCAAAACTGTTCAAACCAGCTGAATTATAGCATAGCATTTTACAAAATAAATCCTTCAATGTGTGAAAAATACAGAGTATCATAAAATAAAATGAAAGTATGTTTTATGTAAATCCATTAATATATACATGCCAAACACTAATGTAAGTGTGGCACAAAAGCCAAATAAATAACGATGAAAGATTAAATGAAAGCCAGGAAAAATTGGTTTAATACCAAATAATAGTTTAAAATACACACTATGCTAATTATCCGAAATACTGAACAGCAAAATAGCCAGCACATTATTAAATCATTGCTGTAGGATACATTCATTACCCTAGTATAAACATTACTTTAACTGATGGAATGTAACTGCAACCCTTTATCACTTGAATATCTGTAAAGATACTCACATGGAAATGTAGGCTGATAAGTATTTAGATGATCAATTCAGTCAAATCCACAACCACAGCATAAAATCTTAAAGCATCTGACCAGTCTATTGATGTGTGTTCAAAATATATATACAGATGTATCTCCTTCACAGTTTTCATTCTCTGGCTATTGGCTCTCATGCTTTCTCATGCCTTCCCTCCCTCTCTCAACAGTAACCAAAGTTTAGTAGATAAAATTCAGCAGCAGTAAATAAAGTGAAAGAATCTCTTAATCTTCGATTGAACTAACTTAAAAAAAAAAGACCTATCATTAACTGTGATTAAACAAAGTAAAGAAGAAATGAGGTCAATAATAAATGCAGTGTAGAAATTAATGTAGCTAGTCATATCAATACAACCTTGTTGCTTGCAGACACAGTATGGAATCCCAGCTGTGTAATCAAACCCCTTCAGTATAATACAGAATTGAAAAAAGAATCTTAGGGGAGCAGTACTGGAATTACTAGGAATTACTCTCAACCTCCTGAGATTCAAAGGCACAAATCAGTAAACTGAAGCAGCTTGAAGCAAGGTGATAAATGAATGACACAATATAAAAGTGGCATTATTCCTCTGAGTGCATAAACTTAGTTCCCACACCCCATACTTTTAAACAGTTATCTTTTGGCCAGGCTAGTTCATTTTCAATTAATGTGAAGATTGCTTTAGAATGTTCAAATTTCTTTACATTATTTTAAACCAGCAGGAATATATAAAATAGCACTATTACTTTAAAGCACACTTGGGCTATTAAATGTGTTACCGTTTTCAGAAATATCGCGTAATTTCTTACCACCACAAAGTAAGGCATCAAATAATACATCTATGCAAAAGTAGGCATTGCTTCAGTTAGCACATCTCTTGTAATTACTTAAATGCATTTAAAACTTTTTTTAATTTTATAGTGAATAGTTTGAAAAAAGACAAAGTAAATCAGTTACCTAAGTAAAAGACAAAAAACACCACATTCACTTTTTTGAATATAAAGATGCATATAGAGTAAACTGAAAACCAGAAAGCTAGCAAAAACAGCTCAAAATAAAATATAATAGCATGGCTAAATTTTCCAATATTTAAACAAACAAAATACAAATCCTACTTCCATATTTTAAATTAGGTACAGATTTTTTTAGTGGGGAGAGGAAGCATTATTATTATTTCATTTACTAAGGAATACATTTTCCTCTAAAGAGCACAGCCAGAGAAGAACAGCACAGTATTTCTCTTGTCATTATTCAAGATATTTTCTATCTACGGCCTTGATCCTGTAAGCCTTCACACACAAGAAGTAGACCTTACTCACACAAGTACATCCATTAATTTCAATGGGACTACTCGAAGGATTCAGGACCCATAGCACAATCTGTTATTCAGCTTTCAGCCTTGCATCTAATAGCTCTGTAAATGTAGTTCACTCTATATTTGTCATTTATTTCTGGCATTTTTTAAAATTTATTTTTAACTGACCTACAGCACAGTATTAGTTGCTTCTGAGTACCTTCCCAGAGGCTTTAGAAAAGTAGCAGCTCCAATTCATTTTTACTGATGAGGAATTTTGAAACAATAATCTAATAGTGCTATCATCACAGACTAATAATAATACTTGGCTGCAACAGAATTTGAGATCTCTAGTATTCCCAAAGGGTGCCATTATTTCCAATGGTTGCCATGGTGATGCTGCAGTATAGTTGCTGTGCGTGTTCTGCTGCTTCCCATTGCAGTCATATGAAAAACTTAAATCAACCCATTTGTTTCACATAGTACAGTTTCCTGAACAAATTGTATACACAACTATAATGTAAAACTTCATTAGTGAACCACACAATTCTGCCGCATCACTGAGCTTAACATTACAGTATACTAATACATTATGCAAGTCCTTAAATTAGACATATTAAATGCCAGAGGCTATAATTCTAAACACAAGACAATTTAACCACCTCTCTGACCTTATGACCAACATTAATTAGAAATGTATCTCCACTATTGCTATGTGGTATATTAAAAACTATAGCTACAGAGCTTTGCAAGGGCATCACAGTTTAAACAGTGACACTAAATTAGATTCTTCCATCTTTCAATTTCAAATCAGCAAGGCAAGGCAGCAGCTTGCCCCAAACTGCTTTCTAACAAGGCTCCTCTTTGCGGAACCATGTATCCTAGATATAACACAACCAAATACACAGATATGTCCTATTTGAGTATGTTGTCTATTTATTTTAGCAGTCACTACTGTAGAGTTTGAGGAGGAGGAGGAAGGAGGAGAAAAACATTGGGTCTGCTGTTAAAACTCATTCAGTATTCTCTTTCTAAATGCTTTTAGCTTTGGGGCCCACACAGTTAGTTACAGGCTGCAAGTAGGACTGCACACTCAAGCTTCTAAATTACTGAACTGAGTTACAAAGTCCTTTGCTAAAACATGCCCAACACAGACATCCAAAGAACAGCCTTTTAAATACTAACTTCTATATTTCTCTTCACTTCTAAAGGAATGAAAGATGGAAGAGAAATGAGTGGACATTAGTCTGATCTATTGACAAGTCTGTACACTTCTGAGTGGGAATATTAGATGGGAAAAGCAAACTGCATCTTATAAATCACAGATGCAGCAACATTTTCAGATCTTCATCAAAAAAACTTTCTTCAAGTTCCAGGAAGCAAATTCTTTCCTCAGACTGTGGGAAGACACTACTGTGCCTTTGCATTAACCCCTTTTCCAACACTCTCAAATACTTTGGACATAAATCACCTCTGTGATCACAGGGGATGGTGACATATTTCAAGGGACTTATTGTTTAACGTAAGTAGTTAACACATCTGTTCCATCTTGTATTTAGCAGTGACTCTTTAGTTTCCCAGTCCTGAAGAAGAGTTGTGTGTAAACTTGAAAGCTTGTCGCTCTCATCAACTGAAGATAAACAGAAGGTCCAATAAAAGATATTACCTTTCTAATCCTTTAGTCATTCTCATGGCTCTTCTCTGAATCCTTATTTATCAACATCCTTCCTAAATTGGGCCCCAGATCTGGACATAACGTTGCAGCAGTAGTGGCACCGGTGCCAAATACAGAGGTAAAATAACCTCTCTACTCTTATTTAAGAATCTTCTATTTATGCATCCCAGGATTGCATTAGCTCTTTTGGCCACAGCATCACATTGGGAGCTCATGTTCAACTGATTATTCACCAGGAACCCCAAATCTTTTTCAAAGTCACTGCTTCCCAGTAAAGGGTACCCCATGGTGTAAGTATGGCCTACATTCTTTGTTCCCAGGTGTATACATTTACATGCAGCTATATTAAAATGTATATTGTTTACTTGTGCCCAGTTTACCAAGCGATATACAGATCATTCTGAACCAGTGACCTGTCCTCTTCATAATCTACCACTCCCCCAGTTTCTGTATCATCTGCAAACTTTATCAGTGATGCTTTTATATTTTCTTCCAGGTCACTGATAAAAATGTTCAATAGTGTAGGGCCTAGAACCGATCACTGTGGGACTCCACTGGGGAAACACCTGCTTCATGTTGACTCCCCATTCACAATTATATTTTGAGATTTATCAGTTAGCCAGTTTTTAATCCATTTAATGTGTTCTGTGTTAATTTTATATTGTTTTAGTTTTTTTAATCACGTTATGCAGTACCAGGTCAAATGACTTACAGTAGTTTACGTATATTAAGTCAACACTAAAACCTTTATAAAAAAAAATTGTAATCTCATCAAAAAAGATATCAAGTTAGGTTGACAGGCTCTATATTCCATAAACCCATGCTGATTTGCATTAGCTACATTACTCCCCTTTAGTTCTTTATTAATCAAGTTCCATATCAGCAATTCCATTATTTTGCCCAGGATCGATGTCAAGCTGACAGGCCTATAACTACCCAGGACATCCTGTTTATCTGTTTGAAAGAAAACTAATGTTGTAACAATATTTAAGTCTTCTCAAACTTCCCCAATGCTCGAAGACTTATTGAAAATCAACGTAAGAGTCCAGTGAGTTTCTCAGCCAGTTCTTTTAAAACTCTTGGATTAGAGTTATCCAGACCTCCTGATTTCAAAGTGTCTTACTTTAATAGCATCTGTTTAACATCCTCCAAAGATACTAGTGGAATGGAAAGAGTGTTACCACCATATGATGAGACTATATCATCTGTTTTCCGCAAAAATATGGAACAGAAATATTTATTGAACATTTTTGCCTCTTCTGCATTATTATTGATAATGTTACTATTTCCATCTAGTAATGGACCAATACCTTTGTCAGGATTCTTTCTGTTCCTAACATTTTTAAAACACTCCTTCTTATTGTCCCTAATTCTACTGGCCATGGATTTCTCCTTGTGTCTCTTTGCTTCCTTTATCTATTTTCTACAATTCATAACTTTTTGTTTATATTCATTACTATCAACTTTACCTTTCTTCTATTTGTTATATATATAGATTCCAGGGCTCTCTGCATAGTGCAGTCTCTGGGTGCCTTGGGCCATCAGCAGAAATCAGTTTGCTTGTGTTGAGGTTTTCAGTCAAAACCTCCACCCACCACAAACCAGGCGTCAACACAATTCACACCCTCTAAGCCATATCAACAACTTTGCAATTGCCTGGTTTCAGAAAAAGAGAAGCATTTTCACCTAGTACATTAGAAAAGAAATTTTTGTCTTTCAAACAGTAGATGAGAACGAGATAAAGATTGTCTAAATTCCCCAAGTAAATAAATTGAATCATTTGTCCACTCAGGACCAGGTTAACTCATGACTGGGCCCCGGGGAAACACACAAATTTATAAGGGGAGGTTGCACTCATAGGTTTGCTGTATGAAAGGGGTCACCAATACAAAAGTTTGAGAAACACTGATGAAGTAGATTTGGGAGTCCCCTCTCTTTTCCAGGTGTTGTACCTTGTAATTGACAAGACATATGCATCACAGCACCAGGAATGGCCCTACCATCAGGCAAATAACTTACAGTCTGTGCTTTGCAACAGTAGTGGAATTCAATCCCCTGGCTTGAATACTCATAACCATGCTCCTCGGTTATATGCTTTTGCTTAGTGTTACTGGGCCCCCTACAGGTTCTTCCAGGCAAATGTCTACAACTTTTTAAGCCACTCACATAACGGGAGGACATATTGGATCAGGTTTTCTGCTCGAGGTCCATGGCTTTCCCAGGACTCCCACAGAGCAGACAACATTCTGTTGTTGCTCCTATTGGCACATGGCTAATTCCCTTTTCATCTGCTGCTGTTGTTGCTGCTGGGCAGCGAGCTGTTACAGCAGCTGCTGCTGCAGGGTGGCTTGTTGCTGATGATTTTCAGTGACCCACTTTAACAGCCATTCTAAATCAATCTCTTGTGAGGGTCCTTACAACCCCAGAACATCTCATGTTTTTTTCCCTTCTCAAGCTCCCTGTACGGTGACCCCTCCCCCACACCCAGAATCCCGCACACACCAAACCCCCCCAAACCCCACCCTGCTGAGCCTCACCCCATGCATCAAGAGCCCCCACCACACCCGGACCCCAACTCCACTGAGCTCCAACCAGCTGCACCCTGACCTCCCCACGAAACCCCACTCCACCAGGCTACCCCCCCAATGAGCCCTAACCACCTTCACCTGGACTCCCCTGCAAATTCCCATTCCCCATGCACCCAGAACCCTGCACCGAGACCCTGTGCATCCAGATTTCCGCCTGCATCCAGACCCCTGCACCCAGATTGAGCCATACAGAACCCTAGTAATCTTGAGGGAATTCTGCCCCAAAAATTTAAAAAAAAAATTTAATTTTGCAAAGTTCTGCATATTTTAATTGTGAAAATAACAGAGAAACACAGCAACAATATAATTACACCATTTTCAATTATTTTGGTAATTTATTTCAAAATACTTGTCAGTAAATAAAAAAATGGTATGAATATATTGTGTTATTTTGACAAAATATGCAGAATTTTAAAATATTGTGCACATAATATTTAATTTTTTAGCGCAGAATTCCCTCATGAGTAAAAAGTGCCAAACTTATTATATTAGTCATACATGTCACCATTCCTCCCATCTCTTTGCCTCTTCCCTGCTTGCAATCCTGCTGGCCATGAAAGTACTTGTAAATATCAATACTCTACTTAAGAATAGGAAAAAACAAGTGGGCACTGTTGTAGTGCACCTGTATGCAGTTATACCACACCCTGCCCCAGGGTTCTAGGTTTGTTGCTGGAGGGATACCCAGCAGAGGAGTTGGGAAATTTAAACAGTGTTGCAAATCTCATTTTTGAGAGATCAATAGATTTATTTTTAGTTTCATCAGGAGCTTTGACATGAATTCTTCATTATATAAAAGTTTTTTTTCCCCAATTATAAATATAAGCATGATTTCCTATTCCCTCAACCTGCATTCTTTGTTCCTATATGTATAACCTTGCATTTAGCTCAGGGATAGGCAATCTTTTTGGCCTGAGGCCCACATCTGGGTATGGAAATTGTATGGCGGGCCACGAATGCTCACGAAATTGGGGTTGGGGAGTGGGTGGGGGTGCGGGCTCTGGGGTGGGGCCAGAAATGAGCAGTTCCGGGTGCAGGAGGGGGATCAGGGCTGGGGCAGGGGGGAGATGAGGGCTGTACCTGGGGTGCGGGCTCTGGGGTACAGCCAGGGATGAGGGGTTTTGCGTACAGGAGGGTGCTCCGGGCTGGGACCGAGGGATTAGGAGAGCAGGAAGGGGATCAGGCCTGGGGCAAGGGTTGGGCCGCGGAGGGGGGAGAGGATTCTGGCTGGGGGGTGCAGACTCTGGGTTGGGGCTGGGGATGAGGGGTTTGGGTTGCAGAACGGGGCTCAGGGCTGGGGTGGGGGGTTGGAGCCCAGGAGGATTTCAGGGGTGCAGGCTGTGGGTGGTACTTACCTCAAGCAGATCTCAGAAGCAGCAGCATGACACCCTCTAGCTTCTACGTCGAGGCACGGCTGGGCGGCTCTGTGTGCTGCCCCATCCGCAGACACCACACCAGCAGCTCCCATTGGCCAATAGGAGCTGCAGGGGCAGGGCTTGGGGTGGGGGCAGCATGCAGAGCCCCCAGCTGTCCCTACGTGTAGGCGCCAGAGGGGAGACATACCGCTGCTTCAGTGAGCCACACAGACCGGGGCAAGCCCCCATCCCTGCTCCCCAGCTGGAGCGCTGAGGTACGGCAAGCCCCAGACCTCGCTATCCAGTGGGACCTTCAGGGCTGGATTAAACGGCTGATGGGCTGGATGTGGCCCACAGGCTGTAATCTGCCCACCCCTGATTTAGCTGTAGTCAAAGGCATCTTGTTCAAGTGAGCCCAGTTTAAAGAAATCCAGACCAGTCTATGCAACTGACCAATCCTTTAGATCAGAGGTTGGCAAACTACGGCCCTCGAGCTCCAGCCAGGAAGCAAGGTTTGGGGCTTGCCCCGCTCCGGCACTCTAGCTGGGGAGCAGGGTCGGGGTCTTGCCCCACTCCCCATGGCTCCCGGAAGCAGCAGCACGTCCCCACTCTGGCTCCTACCCATAGGGGCAGCCAGGGAACAGCAGCCAATGGGAGCTGCAGGGGCGATGCCTGCACACAGGGCAATGCGCAGAGCCGCCTGGCTGCTCCTCCACATAGGACCTGGAGAGGGGACATGCCACTGTTTCTGGGAGCTGCTTGAAGTAAGCGCTGCCTGGAGCCTGACCCCCTCCTGTGCCCCAACCCCCTGCCCCAGCCCTGATCCCCCTCCCACCCTCCAAACTCCTCGGTCCCAGCCCAGAGCACCCTCCTGCACCCCCTCAACTCCTCATCCACAGCCCCACCCCAGAGCCCACACCCCCAGCCGGAGCCCTCACACCCTCCTGCACCCCAACCCCCAATTTCGTGAGCATTCATGGCCCGGCATACAATTTCCATACCGAGATGTGGCCCTCAGGACAAAAAGTTTGCTCACCCCTGCTTTAGATTTTACACAAATTGTTTCACATTTAGAGTGGGGACAAAAATCAAACTGAATTATAGCCTTGTATTCATCTTGGGGACACACATTTTCAGGACAAATTTATTCTTTTCATTCATTAATAAAGGATACTAGACTGAACAAATCTTTCTTTAAAACTCCCCATCAACATTTCCTTAAGGATATGACACATACGTGTCTTAAGTTTGGCAAGATCTATTTAAAATCTTACAAGACACAAAGCAACAGAAAGACCCCTACAACCTCCATGCTTCATTTGAAACTCCTCCCCTTCATAATAATTACAAGTCATTACCAGAACCATGCTGAGAATAAAATATTAGATTTTAAATCATTAGATTTTTAATGAAGCGCCTATCATGTGCAGTTCCTTGCAGCAATATGTCAATGACATCAATTTGCCAGACAACAAACTGCACTACTTAAATGTAGCAGGCATACAAAGTGTAAGATGTAACACACAGCCTGAAAATTGTTGAAGAAAGCTACCCATTTCTGTCAAGTGCATTTTAAAAAACAGAGGTCGAATCAATTTAGCTCAAGGTGACTGCGAATGTACATATTGGTTATCGTCTAAATCCAGTACTGATGGGAGTGAACAGAATACAAACCAAGCATGATCAGGTTGTTGCACGGAAATATTTCTACTCTTGCTGAGCTAACTACTACTTAATGTAATGCAACCTTTAAAACTGTATATGACATCCAAAATTATTAAAATAGTATACTTCACAAACAAGATAATATGGATGAACATTCATTACAGCATTATGTATGCTAGAGTGAGGAGTTTAAATGTTTATTAGTAGCAAAAGAATAGGAACTTAAGTTCATTTTGAGACCCTAGTATGACAGGTCTTGGGTAGTGTTTAAGGGTTCGATGATAATGAACACTCCAAAGCAACATATTACTTCTGCTGCAGATGCAGCAAGGAAATCTCCTTGCATGGACTGTGTACTTCAAACTGTCCAGGGAGCCTCCCAAAACCCATTAGGGAATGGCTACACTTTGCCTAGCTTCCTTCCCCTCATATAGCTTCCTCTGTCCCATGTGACAAAAACTGAAGGCTCACCTCAGGGAAGTGAGGTCCATCCAACTGTCTCCCCCATTTGTCTCCATTTCCCAAACTGATATTTCTACTACATTTTAATGTCTATTCTACACAAAAAGGAGAGTTATTTTAAAGGGCAAGAACTCAGGGGAAAGAGATCAGAATTCTACCTGAGATTTATATGCACTCACCATGAATAAAAGATAAAAGGGGATAGTTTACAAAGGAAGCAAGTTAGTCAACCTAGAAATCAATGTACACGTAACCCTTCTGCCCCTCTGAATTGGCAGCAACAAGGGCCGGGTTCAGTATCCAGGGGTTCCGTTTCAATAACGCAATGCAAAACCGGCTCGAGTCCCCACCCAGTGACCTGGGACAATTACACATCACCCACCCCGGGCGCCTCTAGGAGGCAATACATAGCCTCTCGCAAGCACGGAGTCAGAGGGTAGCAAAATCCTTTTAATAAAGGAGGGAAACAATGAGGCACTACGTTGGGGAAACATCACAAACAGGATTCATAACAAACCATGAGCAAAAGACCCACCTCCAAGTAAGTTTGGCAATGTCCTTTTCCCCTAAGGGTCTTAAGTCCAAATCACCCCAAAGTCCAACAACCCAAAAGTCTCTGTCCCTGGTCAGTGCTGCCCCAGAGTTCAAAAGTTCATCTGCAGAGTTTTACCCCCCCAACCTGGGTGGAATTGGGGAGGGGGCACACAGGGTGTTAAGGGGCACCTTACGTGGGCCGAGGCCGACTGCCCCACCTCTCCGTGGAGGTCTGCTGCAGCCTTCACCACAAATGGCTCTGCTCCTCCGGCTGCTCCGCTCCTCCAGCTGTCCCCACAAACTGCTCTGCTCCACTCGCTGTTCCATGGGCTGGTCCAACTGTCCCACAAGCCGCTCCACTCCACCAGCTGCTCCGCTCCACCAGCCATCCCATGAATCACTCCAGCTGTCCCCGCAAACTGCTCAGCTCCACTCTGCTGGCCACTCCAACCGTACTGCAAACTGCTCTGCCAGCCACTTAGCAATATATCTTCAGCTCCCCCACTAGTTAACACAGCACTCAGTGATCTCAGCTCAATAATTTTAGCTCTTTTAGTGGTTTCAGCTCTTAGCAATTTCAACTTGTAGTAAGGGAGCCCCAATGCCGGTGCACCATTGGCCCAAAGTGAATTCAGCTCAGCAGCCTCTAGCTAGGCTCCTAATGGAATCAAAATTAGCTCTGCTATTCAACAGTGGGGGGGGGAGGGGGAGGGAGTGGAGGTGCAATTGGTGTGCCAGGCCCTCAAAAGGGACCTATACCATCAGGTACACACACCTGTCTCTAATCTCCCTCAATTCACTGGGTTTTGGAACTCGTGTCCCTTGTCTAGCGAGTGCTACTTAGTTGATGGTGAGACCCTCTGTCATAAAACAGTCTCATAGTCCTTCATTCACATAATCAGGGTAACACCACATTATCCTCCTACCGCAATAACTGATAAATTGGGGATCCCACAGCTGTCAAAGTGACCACTTGGGGCTGTTGTGGGCTCATGCTAGGTGGAGTGGGTGTGCCTATGCAAACAAGATCAGCCCCCTAAGTTCTTTACCACACTCGCCATAATTCACCACCAGATGTCAGGGTAGAGCTCATCCTGACTCTGCTTACATACAGACAATAGAATGGACTGCGCATACAAGTTGTGGGTTAGTATATTCTATATCATTGAATATAACCCCAAACACATATAATCTCAGGTCTAGTTGGCAAGCCTAGATAATGAGTTATTCATTCCCAAATGCTGAAGTTTGGCTTTTTCAAGACCATTTTCAAAATTTCTAGTATGGTGCCTTGCAATTGACATATATATGCTCTTAGTTTGAGACCAGGGCTTTTCAAAATCACAGCCTCACACTCCACAGGATCAGCAGAGATACAGATTCAATTGCTAACTGGGTGATATAACAATTAAACAGTTGTCTGTGGCTTATTACAAACACAGTAGAGGCCCAAGCTCTTCCTTAACACTGGAACAGGTGAAGCAAGGAAAACAGGTGAGGGGGCATAGAGTCCAGAGGCTGGACTGGGGAAAGATAAAGGAAGATAAGTGGAGGGGAGGTTCACGGAACTGTCATCCTTCAGGGACAAGCATCTGAAAACTGACCAGCTTAACAGCTGCACTGTGTTCCTTGATAAGTTCCATCCTCCACTTTTTTTGGTTGTATTGCTCAGTTAGGCCTGGTCTACACTGGGGGGGGGTTCGAACTAAGGTATGCAAGTTCAGCTACGCGAATAGCGTAGCTGAACTCGAAGTACCTTAGTTCGAAGTACTTACCCATCCTCACGGCACGGGATCAAAGTCCGCGGCTCCCCCGTCGACTCCGCCACCGCCATTCGCGGCGGTGGAGTTCCGGAGTCGATGGGAGCGCGTTCGGAGTTCGATATATCGCGTCTAGATGAGACGCAATATATCGAACTCCGAGAAGTTGATCGCTACCCATCGATCCGGGCGGGTAGTATGGACGTACCCTTATACTGTGTTCCTTCTGTAATGTGTGGTAGTTTCATGTTAGGATTTATAAATACACAACCCAGGCTTGCTCATTTCTATAACTCAATTGAAATGTTTGTATCAAAGCAACAGAAGCAAAAATGCATAAAGCTGTGCAACTTGTTTATCAGCTGCCAAGAGCATTATTTAACCCATGTTACTTAGTGACCCCTTTTGGAAATCCCTTATTTCTCAAGCCAACAAAACAAAAGCTACATGACAAATACTTGTTAGAAATTATGTAATTTCCCCCCACCTTTTACAATGCATTCAGCCGAGATGACATTTTAATTTAGCATACTAACTCTACATCCATAGTAAATGACTTTCTCAATTAGCTAATAATACATTACAATATGTATTCAGTGACTACATGCAATTTAAAAAAAATTCTACTGGCACTAGAAATACGCAAACAACTTTTTTTTTCCAGGGGGCCAGAAGTGACCCAACAGGCAAAATGCTCATTGCTGGACTTGGGAGACAGAAATGCTTTTTTAGATTGTCTATGGAGTCCACACAGTTGAGGAGACCTATTTATTGCAGCTGCCTGATGTTTAAAGTAATCTTAGGACACGAAATTCAGTCTATAATAAAAATTAAGATTAAAATATGGCCAAGGAAACATCTCAAGTGACTATTAAAGGGGGAGCCGGTAGTAACTAACATTTTCCATTATTGTGATATATTCCCTGATAAACTCTCATTGTTATGACGTTTGGCAGGGAGAACACCTTCCAGTTACAGGAGTAATTCCATGAAATTATATCCAGCTTCTGCTGACAAAAATCACCATTGCTGTTAAAAATCACTATACCATCTTCTCTAGCTTGCTCAGGAATATTTTGGGAATATGGCAAAATAACAACACACAAACATTTAAAGTACTGCTCTCACACTGGTCAGAGTGGCAGGGGTGACAGCAGAAGCTGCCATCACCGTGGTACTAAGAACATGTGAGCACAGCCAGAAAAGCTTGGAGAGTGCCCGGCAACTAATGATGCTGTCTCCATGGCTGACTCTGCCTGCCGATTAGTGATGGTATCTCTGTCCCTCTCCCGCAGCAAAGGGGCGCTGCGGGGGGCAGCACCTGCAGCAGACAGAGCTGGCAGCATGGTTCTCCTCTCCTCGGGTACCAATGGGGGAGGTTCTCCGGCTGCAGATGGCCCGTGGGCCGGGACTTTGAGACCCCTGATTTATATCATTGATATTACCACCAGGGGTGCCAGAAGAGGCTGGGGTCAGGAAGCCATGACCCCATTACTTTTCACCAGCTGTAAGGGCGAGCAACAAGTGGAGAGGGTGGAGATGAGCGAGCGGGGGCAGGGGGCGGGAGAGAAGAGGCAATGTGGGAGCAGGGCCTCAGAAGAATGGGCAGAGCAGGGGCCGGGTCCAGAGGGAAGGGACAGGGCAGGGGCGTGGCCTCGGGGGGAAGGGGTGGATCCTTGGTTCCCCACTTTTAGGGAGCTTCCACAGCTCCTGATTTACCACTGTTATACAACTGCAACAAAACTTGTACAAAATATGTCACATAACATGTCAATGGAAAAGTTATAATTTGCTGAATATGATTATCCTCTTTATACGCATGTATCATCTTTGTATCTAAATATATGAATATAGGCCATGGATTAGTATCTTATATATGAGTTGTATTCCTGGGTAACACCCGCCAGATACAATTTACATTTGTGCCAGACAGCTGTGTATTGATAGCCCATCAAGGACACTTAACTTTCACAACGGGCCCTAGAAGAAACACATCCCACCCAGACAGCTCTTCCTGTGGACACCTCAGTTTCCAGGGGACCAGTGTCTGCCCCTGTAAGTCATCAAAACATGTAAGCACATGTGATATGCTCATGTGACCCTGGACTCCATCTTAGAACAGTAATTTTCCAGCTACCTGGTCTGAAAACTTTGTTCGAGACAGGCAAAGGATATTAAAAAAAGGCCCCTAAAACATCTCCATTTTGTCTTTATTTCCTGCTTAATTTCTCTGGACTTGCTTTCTAGCAAGGAAGCTTTGAACAAAGACTGATGACCCCCAATATGTTTGAGTAATTACAGGAAGAGGCTTTTGCAAGCTAACCGTTTATTCTATTACTGCTATGATCCTGATCTAGGCACACTGAACACTTGTTTCTATATGATCTATTAACCATTTATAACTCTCTTCTTTTTAGTTACTAAAGGATTGGCAGTGGTGTGATTACTGAGGAGTATCTGATTTATATATTGACCTGGCTAAATGGCTGATCCCTTGGGATTAGAAGGACCCTATATTTGATTAAACTGGTTTTCAGTAACCACTCATCAGAGTCTAGTGTCTGGGTGGTGAGCCAAGGGCTGGGATGCCTAAGGAGACAGCATTTTTGGCTTCTTCTTAACCAGCGTGGTGAAAGAGAAGTTCACTTCTGTTACTGGTTTCGTGTAATCTAATGAGAGAATAACCACCAGTTTGGGGTGAGTCTGCCTTATTTCTCAGCAGTTTGTCCTGAATTTGGTATTCTCAGCTGTGACCTACTGAGACACAGTGACAAAAGGTTTATAATGAATTATAATTGTGGAATGGTCTACAATGTGCTGCTGCAAAAAGAGCTGTCACTGGCACTATCCAATTCAACCATAAACAGATTTTTTCTTGAATGCACATATACAACTGGATTTGTAATTTATGTACTAATTCACTTTGCAATCTTGTTTTACTTTGCCATGAAAATGAACATTGTAATTAGGAAATATTTGCCCAAACATACACTGATTTAAAGCAACCTCATCGACGGGTTTGAGGATCATGTTGTTTGGCAAAGTACAGAGGATAACAAATATCTCGTTTATTTTGTTTATTGTTTGGCTGATTGGGTTGAGTTTTGTTTTGTTCTTTATTATTTTTCAGTGCTTTACAAGGACAAGCTGGTGACAGTAAGGCTGAGTCTAGATTTATTTGTGTTACTTGTTCAGAGCAGCATGTGTGTTTTTAAACTCAGGGTATTTAAAAGCCCCATTGTCTATTGCAGCTACAATATGCACTACAAAAATCAACAAATTCCATTGCAGAGAGAGATCCACAGCTAAATACAAGGTAGTACAGATTGTTTAGCATAAGCCGTTAACCCATATTTCAAGGGCCCATTGGAGGTGAAGTGGCCTGTTAACACTCCTTCAGTCACATGAGTGAAAGGAAAGGGGGAGGGGGAAACAGCAAGAGGAGGGTTGTTAGTGGGTTATAGATTGTTGTAATAAGTCATAACTCCAGTGTTTCTATGCAGTCCATTATTCTTAATCTCCAGCAAAGTTATGAAATTAAGCTCTCAGGCTCATTGTGCAGGTTTCCTTTGAGGATAAAGACTATGGGGACTTATCTGATAGGTCAGATACAGAGTGATTACTTGGTGAAAAGCGTTCAGCCACAGGTGATGTGGTGTTTTTGTCTTTAATTATTTTCCTGGGTGAGCTCATTCAAGAGCATTGTGACTGCATGGTTTCACCCACATAGTTATTGGGGCAGTGTCTGGATGAGGTACACCACATGTTGTGATAGGCACGTGTAAGATTCATGGATCTTGAAAGGTGTGTTTGCGGGGGATGTTGATCATTGTAACAGTGGAGATAATGTCTGCAGGGTTTGAAGCTGTTGGTCATTACATTATACTAAGTGAATATCTTCCTAAAGGGAAATTAGAAAAATTGTATCTGATTAATAGATCTGTAAGAATATAACAGAAACGGGGGGGGGGGGAATCTTGGCCACAAGCAGGTTTAACTAGTCTTAAAACCATTGTCTCTATGAAATCATTCACCAGCAGACTTTTCCATAACCCATAGAAATTCAATTTTGTAAAGGTTCTAAAAAAATAATGAATTTCCTTCTCCGAGCTCTGTCAAGTTGGGTTCCTAATTCAAAGAAAGCTTCCCTTTACTGGGGGCTGGGGAGCGGGGAGAGAGAAGAGAGAGAAAGAGAAAGAGAAAAAGATTAGTTCCAATCTATTCCAGGCATTCCCTAATATTATTTAAATATTATTTAAATAGGCTTTTCTGTAAGTGTGTGGTGTCAAGGTTGATTGGCACCTGCTTGGGATGACCTACATGACAAACTTTTAGCTTATACATTCATGTGATGTAGCCAAACCCCTACCCAAAATGAACAAAACAAACCCCTTGGTTTGACACTGTCTACCCATAGTCTCTCTCGCCAAATGAAGTAGAACTGGCTGGGCTGGGGGTGAGGGGCTGCTGTGCACTACCAAGACAAGACAAGGAGAGTCATTTCTCATTGGCACTTCCCACCTTCTTGCATTTTGGTGCATTTGTCATCCTATTTTACTTCTTATTTGCTCCCTTTCATACCTTGCCCCAATGATGAGCAAAGGGGCCTAATTCTTAATAGCAACCTCTCAGATATGTTCAGTATTTTACAGAGCATTGCATCGATACCAATAATCATCAGTACCAAGAACTTCATTTTTATTTTTCCACAATTAAAAGTCTATACAAATATTTAACTCAAAAAAAGACTTCGGCTGTAAAGGGAGAATTTATCTGAGTACCATCAAATACCACTACAGTCATTGGGAGAGGAGGGCGCTTAGCACCTCATTGAGCCTTCTAGGAGTGATTTCCTGTTTCCTGGTGGGGTAACAAATTCAAAATACTTTTTAGATTTCCAGTTTGCTCTGTCTCAATGTGAATTATGGCACCAATTTACAAAGGAAGCTGACAAGAGATCTGTTTCTGCCAGAGCCATCTGTTTCTACTTACTAAGCAACACAGACAAGAAAAACCTGTTTGTGTGCCACAACGCTCCCCATTTACAATGCAAAAATACACACTTCAGTGAATTTAAGGCCTTGTCTACACTAAAGAGTTTTGTTGACAAAAGGCTTTTGTCAGGGCCCGTGCAAGAATGTTTCGCGCCCTAGGCGAAACTTCCACCTTGCGCCTCCCCGCGGCAGCTCTCCGTCCTGAGGCACACCCTCCCACCCCCGCCTCAGCTCACCCCTGTGCCGTGCACGAGCACACCGTCGCTGCTTCACTTCTCCCGCCTCCCAGGCTTGCAGCACCAATCAGCTTAGGCGCCGCAAGCCTGGGAGGTGGGAGAAGTGAAGCAGCCACGGCGTGCTCAGGGAGGAGACGGGGTAGGGGTGAGCTGGGGCGGGGAATTCCCCTGCGTGCTGCCCCCTCCCCCCCCACTTGCTGCCCCCTGTGCTCCCCTGCCCCAGCTCCCTCCGCCTAAATGCCAGCGGCGACCGGGGCGGCCGAAGATCCAGCTGCTGCGGTCGCTGCCGAAGAAAATGGTGCCCCCCAAATCCCAGCGCCCTAGGCGACCACCTAGGTCACCTAAATGGTTGCACCGGCCTCGGCTTTTGTCGAAAAAAAAGTAACTGCGTACACACTGCGATGCAACTTTTGGCAGCAAAAATGCCTTGTGGTTGTGTGTGTGTGTGGTTGTGTGTGTGTGTGTGTGTGTGTGTGTGTGGTTGTGTGTGTGTGTGTGTTTCTTGCGCAATAAAAGCAAAGTTTTTGAAGAGTAACTCATCTTTATTCATTTCCTACAAAACTGAGACAGCAAGCACTACCAATACATACACAGGCAATTTAATCATTTGGTTACTGGAATGTAAGGCCCCAAATTTCACCATTGCTTCATGAAAACTACATGTAATGCAACACTGCAGCACCAATCACAGAGAATACATTACTGTACAGATTTCTGTGCAGCACAAGACAATCCCATTTTGGCTGTGCACTTGAGTACTGGGCAATCCCCCAGCTGAGTCTTCCACAAAGAGCTGATTTCAGTGCCTGTGTCCTTTTGCAGCTGGGTGTGGCCCTACCTGTGTGTGCGCGCTACAGGAGGCTTGAGGGCCGGGCACAACAGGACAGGGTGAGGGAGCCCAGGCTGGTAGAATGGGCGGGCTTAGTGGGACCCCATTATATCAAGTGGCACCCCGGAAAGTGAGGGGCAACTCTTCACACCATCCCTTCTCACAAAGATGCCAGAGTGCACAGCACACAAAGGCCATTTAAAAATGCCACGAAAGAAAGCTGGAAGCCCATGGAATGCTGGGACAGAACACATTTCATTGTGGGACACTGAGCCCGGTCCCAAGATACGCCGTGATCCACTCCGCCTTCCCACAAGACCTAGCGGCAGAAGGTGTTGAGGTGGACTGTGGGATAAGTACCCACAGTGCATTGCTCACACTGTCAAGGATAGTGCCCCAACTGTGGACACGCTCTGCTGACAAAGAGAGTGAGTGCGAAGATTCAATACCAATTTTTATTATAGCGCTTTTTGAGTGTCGACATGACTTTAGACAAAACTCTGTCTGTGTAGACAAGGCCTAAAACAAGTTTATCATCCAGACATTGAGTTATATTGCATTTTGTTCTCTTGTCATTTCATATTTATGGATCAAGGGTGAAATTCATTCAGGTGTAGACAGCAACTGGAAGGCTCCTGATTACCACTTGAACCTCACTGTCTGAGTATATGGGGGAGGGGAACATGGACAGACCTGCTGTGCAGGTGAAGAGAGGAGGTCCTCTGGGCCCAGTTAGTGCTAAAGGAAATGTGGAGAGACCACTGGATCCATGACCACATGATTTCAGTGTCTGAGAATCCCACACACAGTGTATGAAAGAGCTAAAGCTACTATTCCAATCCATGGGTCAGGGGACCACACACTGGGGCAGCAAGTTTTATCTTCACCAGTTTTTAATGCAGCTCGCCATGCAAAATTGAATTTCTCTGGCTTTGTACAGCCTAACTAGCAATAAACTGGAAAGGGGAATATTCATAATTTTTTCATTAATAGAAAGATTTAGCAGTATCACTACAGATTTTCCCATATCAGAATGATTACATCTTCCTTTCACTTAGTCTGACATAACAAATGAGTCAGTAAGTATGAAGATCTAATTAAACAGTAATTTTTTAAAGAAAAAATGTAAAAGCTTCAGTTGAGCAGAGCTCCCCTAAGGCTGTTCTTTAGAGGACCATAAGCACTTCCTTTTAGATTTTTTCAGGTTCAGCAAAGCACTGCAACTTACATTAAATGATATTTTTAACTCCATTGCATGGGAAACTAAACAGTGGTCAAACTTGCTATATTTTCATAATCTTTTCTGATGAAACAGATTAGCAATAGCATCAGGGAGCATCTTCAATATGAAAGTAATGTAATTTACATATGCATGGTTAGTAACATTGTAGGTAGAAAAAAGTTTTTTACATTTCATTTTATATTTCAAGCAGCAGGTTAGAGCAATACTTTGAACAACACAGCAGCAGCAATTCTCTAATACTGAGAATAATAATTAAAGCAATAAATATTTAAAATACCTTCTCAGGTCTCTATTTTCTTGTAGCACAAAACAAAACTACCTATTATCTGAAATCCTAGACCTTGATCCTACAAAGACTTATGCATATGATTAATAATAAGAAGGACTGGTCCCACTAACTTCAAAGGGACTAGTCGTGTGTTTAAAGTTATACATGTGTGTTAACCTTTGGAGGATAGGGCCTTAGAGAACCACTCTCTTGGATTTAGGTAATAGTTCCTTAAATTCTGAGATTTCTCACCCTTCCCTTCTCAATAGAATAATTCAAAAATTTTAAATGGCACATGATTTGTAGTTTTACAATGAGTCCCCATTTTATATCTTCTATTGAGATCACTTCAGGGCTGTAGAAATACCTGACAGCTTAGCAAGTCATAGCAGTTTACTAAAAACATGCTTTGATGTAATAAAAAAAAAAACTAGGAAATAAGTTACTTCTATTACATATTAGAGACAGAATTTTATAAGTGTGTGCGTGCGCTTATGTATGTGCTTGCTAAGCTGTTTCCTTGCTCTCCTAAATGTGCTGACTTCAGTTCCACCCAGAGATGTTCTGGGGTGGTGTCTCTCTCTCTTAAAACAGAGTGGAAGTTCTCCTTCATTAGACAAAACATATGATAACTTGGCTAAGTTAAACTAATGACTTCCTTTTTTCACTTATCTCTGCCATTCAGGGTAGCAGTGATTGAGAACCAATGCAGCAGCATAGGACTCATTTTTTTCTATCAGCTGAAAGTAGTTTTCTGTCAAACTTATTTCAGAATACATTAGCCCAGTGCTGCTGACCAATTTTATAGAAGAAACTCAATGTCTTCCCACTCCCCACCACCCAATAAGCTCATGGAACGGGTGCTGCTCCATCATCTGCCTGATATCATTGAAGACATCCTCCTAGTGGAGCAGGCAGGATTTCACCCAAAGAGGAACTGCTGTGACCAAGTAGCTTAGCTTACCAGCCACACTGAGGTACGATTCCAACATAAATTGAAGACAGGAACTGCCCTTGTTGATCTATCCTCAGCAATGACACTGCCTGGAGACAGGGCCTCCTCCTCAAGGTCTCCCGTGTTATTCACTGTCAGCAAACGATCTGCCTCCTGGTGGCAATGACTGGGGACCTCCGCTTTAAGGTACACCTTAATGGCCAGATCAGTAGACCAAAAACTCTTAACTCGGGCATCCCTGAGGGCTATGTCCTGGCCCCAGTACTTTTTAATCTATACACCATAGATATATCAGTGATGGAGTCAAGATAATTCATGTATGCGGATGATATTGCCCCGGCTGTTCAGCATACAAGCCTCCATACCATCAGCTGCACCCTAACTCGAGATCCTAGCACAATGGCTGATTATTTCCAATGCTGGAAACTTAGGCCCAATAAAAAAAAACCCCATAGTAACTGCTTTCCATCTGAACAATAAAATGGCTAATACCAAACATGATGTGCAGTTCTGTGGTGAGAGCATTAACCACAAAGCTAATCCAAAGTATCTTGGCGTAACACTGGACCAGAGTCTGACCTTTCGACAACATCTCGAGAACACCCATGATAAGGTCAGGTCTCATGTCACGCTTATCAGAAAATTGGCCAGAACATCATTGGGCTCCAGTCCACAGACCTTATGAACCACAACAACTGCCTTGCTATATTCTGCAGCTGAATATTGTGCACCAGTATGGTCTCATAGCAGTCACACTAAACTTCTTGATGCTCAACTCAATGCTATGCACATAGTGTCAGGGACGCTCAAATCTACTCCAGTTGACTGGCTCCCAGTCCTATCGCATCTAGCCTCTACAGATTAGAAGAACTACTCAGATGGGCCTTTGGAAAGACATTCCTATCCAAGAGGTCTGAGACATTTCCTACAATTCACAAGCATGGAACTGAATTTCAAGGCTGATCCCCAATGTAAATATTCCTTCTATCATTTAGGATCGTCTCCACTGAGATAAAAAACCCACAGCATGGAGTCTCAGAGTCCAGGTCAGCTGATTATACCCACTCTGCTCATAGGGTCTCAGAGCTTGGGCTCTAACCCAAGCCCAAATATCTACACTTCAGTTTTATAGCCGGGAAGCCCACACCCTGTGAACCCAAGTCAGCTAACCTGGGCAAGCCATGGCTGCCGCCGTCGTTCTTTTATCACAGTGCAGATGTACCCTCAGTAAAATATATAGGGGAAGGGAAGAGTATGTTTTACACTTGAAAAGTTCCAGAAAATTTGTAACATTGTGCTAACAGAGTGTTTAAAAGCTTCCTTTTCTCTTCTGCACCTTCAGGAAAAATAAACCAGGAGCTCATCTCCAAGTTAGGGAAGTTACGATTCGATCTGGGGAAAGATTTACTTTAAAGTGTCAGGATTGCTTTTGTAAACTATTGCATATACTGAGAGAGTTAAAAGGCTTTCATACAGTGAGAAGACCAAATAAGCCAATCAGGTTTAAGAGAGCACAGAGGCAACTTAGTCATCTTCTGAATCATAAGCATGCCAGACTTTGAGGAGTTTCATATCTGGATTTGAATTTTGCATCTCAGGCTCATCAGTAATCCTGCTTCTTTGGAACTTTTTTGGAATAGTTATCATATGTTTTGTCTAATGAAGGAGAACTTCCACTCTGTTTTAAGAGAGAGAGACACCACCCCAGAACATCTCTGGGTGGAACTGAAGTCAGCACATTTAGGAGAGCAAGGAAACAGCTTAGCAAGCAGCCATTGAAAAGGTGAAATTCTGGCCCTATTGAAGCTAATGGCAAAACTCCCATTGACTTTGATGAGGCCATGAAGATTTGTTTACGTGATAGTATGTATATGCTGAAACAAACAAAAAAAACCCCAATAAATAAATAAAATTTGTTAGTTTCTAAGGTGCCACAAGGACTCCTTGTTGTTTTTGCTGATACAGACTAACATGGCTACCGCTCTGAAACCTGTCACCAATAAATTGTGCCTCTCCACTGTATACGTAGACACGATTTTCAGGTGTCGTGAACCTGTACTTCCAACAGACTTCAAGAACACGCAGCACAGCAACATTCAGATAAAAAACAAACAATGACTTCAGTGGTAGCTATGAGTGCTCAGCACCTCTGAAAAAAAATCAGATCCTGTGTGTTTATAATGGACAGTTGTTTTTTAATTCTCTAAACCAGCTGAGTTTTCTTTGAGTGAATTGCCTTTGTGGTTTCTGTCTGAAAGCATCTCTCTTTTTTTATCCTGTGTGTCAGACAGTAGCTACCAGATCTGTCAAACTATCGTCTGTATATTTTGTATTTATGATTTTTATGTGGTTTAAGTCATTCATCCAATGTTTAGTGAGAGTTATCTAGATACTAATATAGTCCTCATCACTATAGTTTCTGGGCAAATCAAGAGTTAAAGTAGTAACAAAAAGAAAAAAAAAGGTATTCCTCCCACCCCCATCCATGCCTTCTATTTGTACATTATTTAGACACATGCCTAGTCCAGATACAACTGTGCTGATATTCTATCAATTAGATCAGGGTTCGGCAACCTTTTAGAAGTGCTGTGCCAAGTCTTCATTTATTCACTCTGATTTAAGGTTTTGCGTGCCAGTCATACATTTTAATGTTTTTAGAAGGTCTCTTTCTATAAGTCTATAATATATAACTAAACTATTGTATGTAAAGTAAATAAGGTTTTTAAAATGTTTAAGAAGCTTCATTTAAAATTACATTAAAATGCCGAGCTCCCCAGACCGGTGGCCAGGACCCGGGCAGTGTGAGTGCCATTGAAAAATCAGCTCGCGTGCCGCCTCCGGCATGCATGCCATAGGTTGCCTATCCCTGCATTAGATTCTTTTTCCACTGCTCACTAACTTTGCTATAGTTAACCTGTAGGCCAGTCTGCCTTTCATTGTATAGTGATTTCTCAGGCTTTTCACAGATATCACTAGTCGATTCTAGCTGAATTGAATAATTTCATACCAATATAAAAGTCATTTTTTCCTCGAGGCACTGGAAGAAATTAAAATATTATCTAACATTATTATTTTAACAAATCCACAAAAGCAAGGCCAGTCAGTCAAGAAACTAGAGTAATGGTTATGCATAGCCAGGTGCCACAACTATATGATTATAACTTTGTGTCTTTGCCAGACTATTAACGTAGTTTACCTTTACATGTGTTAATACAATATTTCAAGGTTTATAAATATACTGTATTCAAAAGCAATTTCCACATGGAACAGTGCAAACAACTCTTTCAGTGAAAATTCAGGGAACTTCATAGCCCATATGCATTTACACAAATCCTTCCCAAACTCCAGTAAACAGGAATTTAGCATGACTCAATTCTCAGAACCCAACATGCATGGGCCTTGATTGCTCAGTAACAATGTATTGATAAATAAAAAAACCCCACAAACAACTTTTTGTGTTTGAGGTCAAATGTGACTTTTACTTTTTTATTTAGTGGGAGAATGCACAGATCTCCTTTAATGCTTACAAGTAGCCCTGAAAATCTTTCCAATGTAGTATATACAAAATCATTCCAGTTTCATATTAGCACCAGCAGATACAGAATAAACATGTCAAAGAACTGGAGACATTCTCTCCATAGTGTTGCAATGCTGGCATTTGTGGCAGTTTATAGATTTCATTATTTTAAATATTTAACCACTCTTATTTTGAAAGAAAACATTTTCTCTATTTTTGTTCATGTAAAAAATATAATTTGTTTCATGTCAGAACAACAAAAGAGGTATGTTTTTAGCAGAACTCTTCTCTTTCTAGAGTTAAGTATTATCATCATAATCATCCTCAAGAACTACCATCAAGAACTACAATATTATGCTTGCTTATAATGCTAGAGTAAAAATAGTCTCCCTCTCTTAGTCAAGACTGCTTCCTGTCACGGAGGTACTTGAAGAAGCATACAACTGCAGTTGTCTTTGTTATCAGGCTATCAAATTCTGTCAAACTCAGAGCCTAAGACTGCTACTGGTAATGAAATGCAGTGTGAAAAAGTTGCCTAGCACAAGATTAAGACACAGCGTGCAAGTGTGGTGGCAAAGGAGGGATTTAGGGATGGAGTATAAATTTATTTGGGAGGATGACTATTTAATGCTATCCACTTCCCTGCACCCAAAGAAAGTTATCTGGCAAAGTAAATAAGAAAAAAAACTGGACTGCCAACTTAATTTCAGTCTACTTCTATTTCTTCAATTTTCTTTGCCCACTTTGATTTATTTCATTGTCTTTTCAATTTTTGCTCTTCTAGTTCCAGAGCTTTAGTATATAGAGACTAATCTCAATCAAAATCAACAAGCCATTGCAGACTATCAGATAGTACTATAACAACAAGTATGATCTAGATCAGTGGTTCCCAAACTTGGTTCACGGCTTGTTCAGGGTAAGCCCCTGGTGGGCCGTGAGATGCTTTGTTTACCTGAGTGTCCGCAGGTGCGGCCGCTCGCAGCAACCAGTGGCTGCGGTTCGCCATTCCCAGCTAACGGGAGCTGCGGGAAGCGGTGGCCCGGCCTGCTCCGCTTCCTGCAGCTCCCATTCCCCTCCTCATCTCAAGGATAAGGGTTGAAAAGGCAAACATTGGTGAGAATTCTTTTTGGGATGAGAAAAGTGTGCAAAGAAGGGTGGATAGATTTAAATCAAAGCAATTTAAATAATTTTAAATAATGATTTATATCAGCTAGCAGAAAAAAATAATTTAAATAATCATTTTAATTGGGTTTTGCATTTGTACTTTTCCTAAAGAAAAGTTATTTTCCTAAATAAAAGTTGATTCTCATTGGTTGGTAACCATCCAAACATGATGATATACAACTAAATATGGCCTTCACACAAAATTTGGTGCTTCTTTTTGCCAATCAGGAGGATACAATACATCAATGCACATTTATTGAAGAAATTGCATAGCTTAACTTACATTTTTTTTCAGATTTTTACATTTTTATTATATTAGAAAATGGTGAATGATGCATTTTGTATTTATATGGTTAATTTTTTTTTACTTGCAATTTGTGTGAAGCTCTATTTGGATGGAAATTCAAATTCAATACACAAAAACAGCATTTTAAAGTTTATTTTATATTTATCATTACATAAAACATTTCCTTAAATGTGCTGGATACATAAGAAAAAAAGTTTATCAGAACATGTTCTTCATTTTTAATCGATTTATTAAACAAAGGAAATACTGATTGTAGTTAGTGAATTGACTGGATTGTTTCCGGTCACCATGTCCTTCAAGATGTTAGAACTAGTAGATGTAGTCCTCTCAAATCTAGTTTTCATTCATAGATGGGAAGGGGAAAACAAGCTTTCCTACTTTTTCAATTACCAATTAGTTTCTTAACTTTGAATGAACTGATCATTGAAGAAAACTATTTGAATAAACTGAAATAAAGAAAATGTTCCCTCTGCACCTGCAGAACAGACTACTGCTGTCAGAAGCTGGTTTAGCTTCCAGGTTCCAGTTACTTCCACCAGTTCAGTGGTATGACTTTCTTTAAAACTTGGCAGCTAATACATACTGTTTATATTAAATACAAACAATAATATTAAATGGTTATAAGTTCAGGCCTTAAACATAGGTTGTCAAATTAAATTTTTAAAAAATAAACCTTTAATTTAAATAAAATAATTCAATTTAAATAAGAAAAACAGATTTTTTTTAAAATCATCAATTTTTATCCAGCTTGGTGAAAAGCTACACTTCTACTCTGTCCCCTGATCCACTGGGAGAAGAGAACATACATTTGCAACACCCCCGCTTTACAATTAGTAAAGAGTCAATTAGTAAGAAAAGAGTTGGTTGGAGAAAAATGGTGCCCATCATGTTCAGACCATCTTTTGGAAGCCCACACAAAATATTAAAATACAGATGTAGAAGTATGATGAGAAAGATTGCTGACTTCAATTTTATGGAAGTACTAGAACAGGGGTTCATAGATTCATAGACTCTAGGACTGGAAGGGACCTCGAGAGGCAGGACCAAATACTGTCTAGACCATCCCTGATAGACATTTATCTAACGTACTCTTAAATATCTCCAGAGATGGAGATTCCACAACCTCCCTAGGCAGTTTATTCCAATGTTTAACCACCCTGACAGTTAGGAACTTTTTCCTAATGTCCAACCTAAACCTCCCTTGCTGCAGTTTAAGCTCATTGCTTCTTGTTCTATCCTTAGAGGCTAAAATGAACAAGTTTTCTCCCACCTCCTTATGACACCCTTTTAGATACCTGAAAACTGCTATCATGTCCCCTCTCAGTCTTCTCTTTTCCAAACTAAACAAACCCAATTCTTTCAGCGTTCCTTCATAGGTCATGCTCTCTAGACCTTTAATCATTCTTGTTGCTCTTCTCTGGACCCTCTCCAATTTCTCCACATCTTTCTTGAATTGTGGTGCCCAGAACTGGACACAATACTCCAGTTGAGGCCTAACCAACGCAGAGTAGAGTGGAAGAATGACTTCTCATGTCTTGCTCACAACGCACCTGTTAATGCATCCCAGAATCACGTTTGCTTTTTTTGCAACAGCTTGTGGTCCACTATAACCCCTAGATCCCTTTCTGGGTTCTCAGACTTTTGTACTGGTGACCCCTTTCATATAGCAAGCCTCTGAGTGCAACCTCCCTTATACATTAAAACCACTTTTTTATATATTTAACACCATTATAAATGCTGAAGGCAAAGCAGGGTTTGGGTTGGAGGCTGACAGTTCATGACCCCCCCCCGCATGTAATAGCCTTGCGACCCCCTGAGGGGTCCCAACCCCCAGTTTGAGAACCCCTGTACTAGAACACGGCCAACAAGGGAACTGCGTGCACGCGTCCTCTCACTCTCTCTCTCACACACACACAATTTAATTTTGACTTTCAAGTCTTTCAGAGAACAGGTCACGCATGAACTTCTCTCTCACCACAGAAGTTGATCCAATAAAAGATATTACCACACCCACCCTGTCAATCAAAAACCAAGTCAGTTATGATTAAAAGTCTCTTTTTTCCTCAGAATAAGACCATTTTTGCACAACACTATTATCAACTGACCCCCCAACAGGAATGCAATTACAAAGAAGGCAGCACTGTTTTGCTGATATCAAGATCTAGAATACTTCATTTTCAGTAGTTTTCCCAACAGCAGCTCAATTTTAAGAAGCAATTACCATTAATGCAATTATCTGAGTGTGCTCCCTAATGGTTTTCAAATGTGTGTCACTGAGATAACGCAATACCTTCTTTAAAGTGCCTACAAACTAATGAAAGTTAAGCATGCTGAAGATATGTTCTGAAGAATGCATTTAGTGAGTATTCAATAGTAAAGCAATAGTGGGCTCCGATATATAACTTAACAAAGAGTGTAACCCACATAGCAAAGTATAAGATTAAATATAACATGGGTGGCACTATAGCCTGGAGTTACTGATTTCATCCACAAGTTGAGTAATTTTTAATGCCAGCAGCATATTACATGTGGTGTTCTCAGCCAGGTGTTGCAATATTAAATAAAGGAAAATAGAGTACTCACCTGAAGAAAGAAGCAGCTATACGCTGTAAGAAAAGAAAACAAAGGGAGAGGTTAAAAAGTTGTCACTTGTTCTCCATTTTCAAAACTTTATTATTTTAGAATGACAGTAATGTAGAACTAGAAAGTTGTCCAACACAAGGCTCTATCTCTGATTTTAAAACTTTGTCCCAAAACATCAGCTTATTTGTATTGTAGTAGTGTCAACAGCCAGCAATAGGGCCCCATTGTACAGAGCAATGAACAAACGTAGTAAAATACAGTCCCTGACCCACAAAGATTATAATATAAATTAAAAGAAGACTAACAAGTGGGTGTAGCAAACAGAGGGAAATGTGGGATGGAGGATGAGGATATCTGACTAGCTGTGTGTAAAAGGAGCAGAATCAATTATTTTTTATATATAAATAAGGAAAGAGATGAAACGATATCAGTAATACAGCCTACTTCATGCAAAATGCCTATTCTTAAAACATCTTTAGTTGCTAAAGAGCCAGTATCTATCCTATGCATCCCCAGAGAAAACAAGTGTGTGCTGTTTGGACATGGAGAGGAAGCTTCCAAATCTATGCCTGTGAATTATTTAGGTTTCTACATTACATATTTATACAGAGCAGGAACAAGATTTTGCCTGTAAATGTTTGTGACTTTTGGGCACACAAATTCAGGATTAACTGGTTGCAGTCTGATTTCTCTGTATGCCAAGTAGTACCAATGAAGATGCCAAAAATGTCCATCTAGTAAGAGGATTACATCTCCTCTGACAGGCCCTTTTCTTCTTGTGAAGGAATGCTGAAAGGAGCAATTCATACAGCACCTGGCTCCAAGGGGTCTCAAACATACCCAGGGATCTCCTTTTTCATATAACAGCAATACACAATCTAAAAGTTTCGCCTGTCTTCAATCAATTGAATACAGCTGGCACTGAACCCTCCTCTTCTCTATAGCCTCTTTCAGTGCCTGGTTAAGGAGCTCTATGAAATACTTCTTGAACAACAGAGAAATTTGCCATAATCTAGTTCACATTCAACTAACTGAGGTTAGAAAATAGAGCACAAAAAGGGGGCAGAAGGCAGAACAAAGAGGGAGATGAATCCGGAGCAACAGAAATGTTTGCCAGTTTATCAGAGCTACACTTTATTCCAAGTGATCCAGAAGCAATTATCCATTCCTGGTGGGTGAATTAGAAGGTGCATAAGTAGTCTGCAGAATACTGCTTTATACCATCATTACTGTAGCTGATTTTATTGCACATCAAAAAGAAATGGAAGTAACTACCGGTAATTCTATAATAATTCTGCATTATAAATATTAACAGGCTACAAATCCTTCCAATAGCCCACTGAATTCAACAAACAATTATTTTTCCTGTACATTCTGCACAATACCATCCTGCCCTGTGCATTTGTCCTCCTTTCCTACTATGCTCTTAACTTCTGCCACCACACTAAACCCTTCAGCCACTATCCTCCAATTTGTGAATGTGACCTACCAGCATAAATAAGTATCAGAGGGGTAGCCGTGTTAGTCTGGTTCTGTAGAAGCAGCAAAGAATCCTGTGGCACCTTATAGACTAACAGACGTTTTGCAGCATGAGCTTTCGTGGGTGAATACAGTAGTCCACCCCACGGAGGGTGAGGCAGGGGACGACGACCACATCTACCTCCCGTACCCACTCCCTACAGGCCTCCTCCTCTGCCCATTCTGCCTCCCCGTCCATGGAGTCCAGACCCTCAGGGCCCTCAGCAAGCACGTTCGCAAGACCTACAACAAACAGATTGCTTTCCGGTGTAGCCGCTGCAATGCCCCCTTCGAGACCCAGAAGAAATGCAAGTCCCATTACGCCACATGCAAGGGACCCCTCACGATCACGAAGGTGAACCCTGCTGACGTCCTGCGGGCTCCAACCCCGACCCCCACCGATGGTCCGGCTTTGGCACCCCAACCAGCATCCCCACCGCCACGACAGGTAAGGGGGGACCAACCGCCAGTCAGAAGCCCACTCCAGTCCCCGGGCCGGTGGAGCAGGGCCCTGCCGTCGGGACGGCACCCACCGAAGCGGGAAACGTCGCCCGAGCACCTGCCAGCAGGAGACTTGTCACATCGTCCCAGGTCGCCCGGAAGCTCTCTGAGCTGAGACGTCTCAGTGCCTTCTCGAAGCCCAACCAGCGAGACCCCACTCCAAGAAGAATCAGTGCCCCACCGTGCATGTCCGCCCAAGACCCTGCCTCTGGGGGCACCAACGCCGGCCCTCGGTCCACCCTGCGAGCACCAGCCACAAGGGGCGCCAACACGACTCGTCAGCTCGCACCGCGAACCCCACCCGTCGGGGAAACGGGGATCACCTCCCGGTCTGCCCCGCACACTTCTACCGTCAGAGGAGCCAACGCCACGAACAGACCACAGGACCGGACCCCCATTGACAGACGGGCCGACACGGCCCCAAAAGACACCAGGCCGATTCCTGCCGCCAGAAGGTCACGCGCTCCTACAGCAACCCCCCAGACGACAGCTGCATGCGGAAGACCGGGCGTCACCCCCGCACCCACCGACCCAACCCAGGTCCTTGCATCCGAAGAAGTGGGTATTCACCCACGAAAGCTCATGCTGCAAAACGTCTCTTAGTTTATAAGGTGCCACAGGATTCTTTGCTGCTTCATAAATAAGCAGAGACAATTTTGCTCCCATAACTATTTACACTCACAGTTTAACTATATATCTGGTCAAAATTTTTCAAATGAAATATTTGAATGCAATGTTGAAAATGGTCTTTATTCAAAAGCAAAAAACTTTTAATTAAAGTTATGACTTCACAAAAATAATTTTTTTTGCAAATAAACTTCCTTCCCCCAACTTTAATGATAGACAAGGTGGGTGAGGCAAAGTTTGATTGGGACACACTCTGTGTAACAGCTAAGTATTAATTAGTTTCATACAGGAAGTGGGTTAAGGCAAGTAAGTGTTTAAGACCTGCAGCATGTGTTTGCAGGCCTATAAATACATCATATTTAAATATTTATTAAAGAGAAACAAACTGAGCTAAAATAGGCCATGTACTGTACAGCACACTGTTTAGCAAAGGGTTACTAAGTACATGGATATGAAAGTCATGGTCCCATATTCTTCCCTTCTCTAAGGCAAGTGGGGGCGGGGGGGGGGGAGTGGGAGGAATACCAGTAGCAACTAATCGGGAGAGCACAGGAGGAGCAGCAGCATGGTTTCCACGTCTCATCTCTTCCAAAGAAGCCCCTCTGCCTACATCCCTGAAGTCACAGATTCTCAGAGGCACAGCGCAGAACTTGAAGACCAGGGGCAAGGCTGGAGCAAAAAGGGTCCTTAAGCCATCTCTGCACCTTCCCAGTCCTGGGCTGCTCCGGGGACTGGAGAGCCCCGTGTAAATTACACAACCCTGGGGTCCTGTCTAAATTAGAGCTGCCTTTTGGGCCACAGAGTTGCCGCTTTGTCTCATTCCCAAGACCCCTGCACTCAAGCCCTGTTCCCAGCACTCCCTATGCCAAGGCTGGTGAGGAGGCAGTATCACATGGAGGGGGCGGGTTGCATAGGCTGGGGGAGGCTTTGCCTCCCCATACAGCCAGATGTGACCCTGCCCCCTATGCGCCTTCCCGTGCTCAGGAGGTGGGAAGGCTGGGGCCACGCCGCCACCTGCCTTCTCCAGCTGGCGGTTCACACGTTGCCCATGTACAAGGGACCATTATGACAATTCTGTTTCACTTCCTACATAACACAGTTAATAGAACTTAACCCAGTTATTACTACATCACCGGTCCTCTACTTCCAGAGATTCCCCCCACCAAAGGTAATACAGTATTAAACTTGTCCACATTATCTTCCATGGTTTCTTGCCATGTGCTTGGACATGCTGTGGGACAGTGTTTCTGTGGAAGAGACAGCCCAGACTGCACTAGCAGCGAGGTTCCCCCACTCAGAGCTGAAATAACTGAGAGCTGGGTGAAACCTCGAGAGACCAACTCACACAGGTCACAATGGCAGCAGAAGGTGATGGTGCATGGCCGTTGTGGACGGAGCAGTGGAATGAACAGTGGCACAACGAACAACAGTAGCCAGAGTATTTGTTTGTTGGACTATGTTTTAGTGACTTCACTCCAGAATACTGGATTTTTGACTGGGAAACATAAATATATGTTTCCGAGTAGGCCAAGATTTTTAAAATGCATTATTTCCCAAGGTCGTTATCTCACATCATCATTATCTCAAGAGGTCATTATCTTGGGGAGTTTCTGTACTAAACTTTTTATTATAATTAATTTTTATGTAAGAATGGGCATATTGGGTCAGACCAATGGTCCATCTACCCCAGTGTCCTGTCTTCCAACAGTGGCCAATGCCAGGTGCTTCAGAGGGAATGAACAGAACAGAGAATCATCCAGTGAGCCATCCCATGTCGTTCACTCCCAGCTTCTGGCAAACAGAGGCTAGGACCACTCAGAGCATGGTGTTGTATCCCTACCCATCCTGGCTAATAGTCATTGATGGACCTAACCTCCATGAATTAACTTAGTTATTTTTGAACCCTGTTATTATTTTGGCCTTCACAGCATCCCCGGCAAGATGTTCCACAAGTGACTGTGCATTGTGTGAAGAAATACTTCCTTTGGTTTGTTTTAAACTTGCTATCTATTAATTTCATTGGGTAACCCCATGTTCTTGTGTTAAGTGAACACTTCCTTATTCATTGTCTCCACACCAGTCAAGATTTTCTAGGCCTCTATCATATCACCTCTATCACATCACCTCTTAATCGTCTCTTTTCCAAGCTGAAAAGTCTTTTTAATTTTTCAGTCTTTTTAATTTCTTCTCCTAGGTAATCTGTACCATACCCCTAATCATTTTTGTTGCCCTTCTCTGTACCTTTCCCAATTCCAATATATCTTTCTTGAGATGGGGTGACCAGAACTGCATGCAGTATTCAAGATGTGAGCATATCATGGATTTATATAATAAAAGTGGCAGAGCTTGGTTTGCCAGACTGATCAGCCAAGCCAATACTGACAACCTACATGAAAAGGCTGCAAAACACCATGCCTCTGGACTGCATCAACATGCAGAAAAGCTTAAGACAGTTGCTGTAAAATTCACTTTTAGAAGAACTTATTGAGGCTGTTAAGAATGCTGGAGACAACTCAGTTTATGTGAACCAACATGGCTGTTGCATCATACTTTCTATTTAAGCAAGAGATGCCACACACTACAAACTGGAGGCCAGTGTTAAATGCATTGTCACTTGTTCAGAACCAGTGTCCAACTTCAGGATAAACAAGACTGGCAAGTGCTTGCTATCTTTTGGCAAAAAAATTCAGCTGTCTGTCTAGAAGCATGCGGTGCAACAGTGAAAGACTCAGCAGCTGAAAAAGTGAAGAACTCTCTCACCACATTCAAAATATGTGCATACATGGCTGATGAATGCACCAATGCAAATAGGCATCAAGTATTAAGTCACTGCATATGTTATCTTGATGTCCGTGGTAGGCCACTAGATGCATTCTAAATTGAGGTTATAGAAGACACATCAGCTGCATCTGTGACATCTTAGAAGAGTTAAATGCTTGTAAATTGAACCCCAAACAGATAGATGCTTGTGCATTTGATGGAGCTACAAACTTCTCTGGAAGACATAGTGGAGTACAAGCTTTGCTCACAGAAAAAGTGTAATGCTAATCTCTCCTATACACACTACAGAGGCCATCTACTCTAGCCAGCGCTAGTACAAGCTACAGAATCTTCAAAAGACATTAAAAAGCCATAAATTTAATTGCTTTGTTATATTCTTTTTTCAGTAAGAGTCCAAAAGGACTGAACATCTTGGAAACAAATAGAAGATACACTGGGACTGAAGTTCAAATTAGTCCGCCCTGGGAAAACGTGCTGGCTTTCTCCTGAGCAGTTCTTGGCTGTTGTTTAAAAATTACTGCAACAGTTACTACTGGCTTTGGAAAGTTTCAGTTTTTACTATGGTGCCATACAGCCCACTTTCACCTTCATGGTCTCAACACTTGTCGGCCCTCAGCCCTCCTGTACAATCGAACTCTCCCTCTCCCCCCTCCCATCCCCATTTTCAATTCAATTTCAAGTGGGTAAAACACTGCTTCCCAGTATACAGAGATCAACCTTTCCCCCACTCATCTGAAAGATCTGAAGGAAACTATTAGCGTTTCCTGAGTCCTACACAGGTGTTTCCTGCTTGGGGATATGACATGACTTATGGTCAGTGAGATTACCATACTTTATAAGGGTGAAATTTATTCTAGTGCAAAGAACTAAAGGAGGCCCCATGCATCACTCCAACCCCAGTTAAGGCGTATGGCTTAAATTTCACTTAAAGCAAGTCTGTGTGGAGCCTCTTTCATTCTTAGCATTATTTAAGTTCCAATAAGAGATTTAGTATTCAAAGAGATAAATATTACCACCCTTAATGTTTTAATCTGCAAACACACAAAAAAGACTGCTATTTTGTATTTTAAAGTCCAAAAATGTATAACAGGTAATTTCTTGAGATTAATACAAAAACTCTACTGACACACATTTCATTTTCTTCCCTAAAACATCTTACAAGAAACATTTATTAATTTAATGTATGATTAAAAATGATTGAAGACTTAATCTTCTTTATTTTCTTACCACAAGACATTTTTAATGAATTAACATGTTAATTAGCACATATTAAAAAAACTCCAAAAAAAACCAAACAGGTTTAGATATTCCTTAAGAGACAAACTGATCATCTTGGGTTATACTCACCAACTCTTGCCAACTTCAAAACTGACCACTCATTATACCAAAGCACTCTTTGAGCTTCTGGTCTTACATATCATGGTTAGACTGGTTAGGCATGTTGCCAGTAGAATGCTTTTTAAACAAAAACTAAGAAAATAAGAGTCAACCAGTTAAAAATATAATAATGAACGTTTTGTGCCAAGCCAGTGGTCATTCACATATTTCAATCTGACCACTCGAATATGCACTAATTTTTCAATTTCTGAAAAAGTGATAATTATAAACTGTAATGATGATTTTGTGTATGATGATTTATCACTAAATATGGCATTTAATCTAATGTTTATACTCAGGCATTATTTTCCAACATTTCTTGAAAAATATGACATCAGTTTTTTCTAGCTGAAAATACACCATTAATTATTTTGTCATGTTTTCTTCTGATACTATTCAGTTACTGAAAATGACAAACATCTTTCTGGAAACAAATATATATACTGAGTTATGAGGCAAAAAAAAAAAAGAAAATTTTAAAAGTTTAGGCCATGCATGAAGGTTTGAATCCTCTAAAGCTAAAATGAATGGCTAAGCAAAGCATATGAGGCATAACAGCTTTTTTGCTGTAGGAAACCCAACTTCTATCCCAGCTCACTGAACAATTTCTAGTACAGTAAGTTTGCCTCAAAATGTTATTACATTATATAGAATTTATACATGCACAAAATATTATGTCTCGAAAATTATGAAATATCCCATATGTACTGTTAAATAATGGAAACTTGTATTTACTTTCATAGCTAAAATGTTTCTATCCTTACAAACTCAGACCATAAGAGATTTTGAAGGATTTCATGAGACTAAAACAATTAAAGTATCAAAGAGCTATAACTTTCAAATGTTGTACCATAACTATAGTAACAGTGCATATTCAGCAATGCAGTCCGTATTAACTATGTAATAAGTTCTCCTCTTAGTGTCCCTATTACACTCAGATGTTGATTCTCTTTGATAAATGATTCCAAGTATCACTATTTCCGTGTGGGGTTTTTATGGTTTTTTTTTAAATTTTTTTTTAATTCTGAGTTAATCATATCAAGTAGTATATACACAAGTACAGTTTCCAGAAAAGTATTTTAGGTGAGCAGTAATACTGTATGGATGAATTATCATCAATGAGCAGAGAATGCAGAGCATTCACAATACAATGAGGAATAGATCTCATGCAACATTGATTTCACTATTTACTGTTATAACACTCTACCAGCGGGCAATTCCATTTTGATTCCGGGTGGTTACAGAAATGATGAAAAAGAAATGTAATCAAACCGTATTTCTGAATGATCTCTTGGGACTCTGATCCTCTCTGATATACGCTGACCATGCTAAGTTTCACAGTTTCACTGTTTACCTCCCAGGCACTGGCAAAGCTGTTATTTTCTGTTAAGTCTAATAATCCATGACAGGATAAGAGTATGTCATGACCAATATTAAAGAGGAAAATAATCACCCTTACCAAGGGCCCAAATCCACATTCCTTGTACAATTCACATTCTCACCAGGCTCAGTGGGTGGTTTGGGGTACGCAAAGAACACAACTGGGACCAAAACAACATCCAAACCTACCTCCACTTCCCTGGAAATCAGAAAAGAGAAATGCTCCAAGAGCCTCTGTCATGTTGGCAGGCCCTGCTTGTCTCTTACCTTTTGACCATTTGCTACTGATTCACAATAGAGCAGATGCCGACAACTTAGATCAGATGCAGGCACATACCTGGTAATCAGCGCTGTGCCTGGAGTTAGTTTTATACGTTTGGGTACTGTTGACACTGCTTAACTCATTTACATATATCTTGATGACAGCTAATTTAAAGATTTTGGGATTGATTTTTTTTAAAATGTAGCCTAGACACAATTTTGGCTCATCCAAGCTTACATTTGTCCCTTCAAGGATACTGTCAAGCACTTTTTCCCCACCAGAAAGTCTATGATTTACATCTGCTGAGAAGGAATCGACGCCCAGTGTAAAGATTACAAGAAGCTGTTTGAAACCCTAAATATGCTTCAGACAAGTAATTATGGAGAATGAATTAGTTATCCACACAGTCATTAAGAAACCTCCACATTAGCATGAAAGAAATGAAATCACTACCAGACAAAAAGGTCAGACTCCAAGGTCATAATAGAGGTAGCTGACTACCCTGTTAATTATCCTTAAACGATCCTCAAACGTTGGTTGCAAGCATCAGGGAATAGCTAGAGCTCCAGAATTCCAACTTGCATTCTCTTAGCTAGAAACTGAGACTTTCAAAATGAGTCATCCTGATCAGAATCATTAGTTTCACACTATAGCACTGAAACTACATTCTAATTTATTTAGCTTAACATCAAGGCAGAGTCACAAAGTGACTATTAAATTAGTATAATTTACAGGGGGGGGGGGGAACCTCCACAATTTCAGAGGAAAAAACCTGATCAACCACTTCACATCTAGGTACATTTCCCCCCTTTCATGTCTTCAAAGCATGATTGTAGCATCCTACCATCCAGAGGACAAAGTATTCTGCTCCTTGGAAAAACTTAAAACAAGGCATCATCTCTGTAAGTGATGCAGCCACCTTTCCACTTCCATTTTGCCATGACTTCAAGATTTGCCCATGTTACTACTGTTTACTGGATTCAGGAGATTTCCTACCACATAGCAATGACCCAAAGCATACAACTCCACTATACTGACGCACAGTGCTGTCCTATCACATGGCACTATAAATCATTCTGTGTCATGCACAAATGCCGAGAACGATAGTTGATGTTGGTCTAGCAAGCTGATTTAATTTGGGCTCTTTGGAACTGGTGCAAGAAGCAACCACCTGAATCACAAAGACAACAACAATCTACACTGGCTTATGAAAGAACTGGATTTGGTCATTGTAGCAGGGCGGTCCCCTGCTCCTGCCCTGAAGGGGTTAAAACAGCCCAGGAGAGGGCTGTGGCTGGGGCAAGAAGCCTGGGCTGATTGGGGAAAGTAGGCTCACTGTGGCCATGCGCCAATCAGGCCCAGCTGGCCCCTATAAGAGGCTGTGAGCCAGAAGCCCAAAACAGTCTCTCTCTAGCTATAGAGGGAGATGGGCCTGGCTGCAGGGAGCTGGACATAAGGTACCTGAGTGAAGCAGGGCTGGGGAAAGGCAGAGGAGCTGGGGAGCTCTAGCCTGGAAAGCCCCAGGTTGAGGCCTAGCATTGGGCTAATAGGTACTGGGGGTTGCAGAGGCAGCCCAGGGGTAGGCCAAGGCAGCAGGTCCAAACCCTCCTTGCCAGTGATGAGTAGGCTGATACTGCAGTCTGCCCCAGAGTGTGGGGATAGACAATGACTGGCAGTAGCCAATACTGAGGCAAGGTGGGGCTAGAGGGTGGGGGTTCCCCAGGGAGGGGAGACCCTGAGAGAATGGGGTTACTGCCAGGGGGCAGCACCCCATGTAAAAGGGCACCAGGTCCAGGGAGGGACACGGGGGCCAGAGGACAGGTGGATCACCGGCCTGCAGAGGGCGCTCCAGAGCTGGAACGAGCTAATTCCCAGGAGTCACAAGCAGGAGGTGCTGCAGGGCTGAGTCTGCTCGTCTACAGTCATTTTTCTAACATCTGTGCCTGAATGACACATACTGGATGCGGTACAGATGGCTAGCCAAGTCATCTGCAATATATAGTTGCTGTGGTTCTCACTTCAGATCCATAAACTGGAACACGAATTGTCATAACTAAAAAATTGCTCTCAGCATCCCTTCCTTTAGTTTTCTGGAACATCCTGCATAAAACAAAATCTCAGTCTAACAGTTCATTCAGAATCTCAGAGTGTTCTCTGGGAATAGGTAAGTTTTTGCTATAACGAATTTACAGAAGGATGGTGCCCACTATACACCATAAGAGGCTTGCAACTGGCTGTTTGGCTCAATCAAATGTCAGACAGCAGTAGATTGTAAGGCAAGAGTAGGTAAAAAGAATATATTAAAGGCTTTTTTGCTTTTAGGGATTTAAAACCTTACATAGCATGGGTGGGGCAACAAACCAGATCTGATATTTGTGACCTTAACACAGAACACTCTTAGTACCTATTCAGGGAAGGCTTCAGCCAGGGTCCATGGAACCTCACACAAGGGCCCCAATTTATTTCTCCTAGGACCCAGAAAGTTTAGATCCATGAAGGATGCCCAACAATCAGAGGGCTGTGCTCATCATAAGAGCTGGGAACCCCAAAAAACATAGCCAGAATAGGGATCCCGGAGAACCTGTGCACAGCTGCTTCTATGATATACCAATGCCTCAAAATGTTTTTCTCCTAGCTGAATCTGGTGTCCTTTGCTTTTAGATGTCCAGCTACAGTAGCTTTCTGTGAGGCTGACTGCCAGCCCAGAGAAAATATTTGTACTCTACCCCATATGCCCATCTATTCAGCTCTATTGGCCAATCACGCTAGAAGAGGAAGGCGAGTTTGCCTGTGCTGGTGGGATTGGTACTCCTGCTCTGCCTGAGGACTTCTGATGGTGCCCAACATAAGTAGAAAGATTAGGGTTTAATTCACCTTAATGGCACCTTGGAAGAGGAGGGGGAGAACGCTCTACTGCCTGACTCACAGGCCTCGTGTTCCACTGCAGCTTGAGGAATCAGGGTAGCATGAGAGATGTCTAGACCATAAATTGGCCTGAGCAGATGTTAAGAAGGAAAACTAGGCAGAGAGAGTTTGGAATTGAAGTGGAGGGTCATTCGGTCCTCATTAGATAACTGAGCCATTCACTGGCCCCATCTCCTTCCAAGCCAGACAGACTGACTTGGCTGATGTCTGCCCCAAAATGGTCACCTGGACAAGAAGGTCCTGCCACAGACTATACCAGGCATGATTCAAAGGAGCCACAGCACTTGGTGCACTCTCCTGGAGGTTGCTGCTGTAGCCCAGGGTGAAGCTACACTCCACTCAAGAGCTCTCTGAGCCATCATTAGTAACTGCATGCGAAATGGGAGACAGTATGGGCTGCAGGGGGGGGAAAAGGGCAGCGCTGGGCATGAATTGTCTAGGAACAAGTAGGTGTGATGGGTTCGGTCACTGAAACCCCTTTGGGACTACCCCGAGCCTGTTTTCCCTGGCAGCTTGGGACTTCAGAACCTTGCCTGGTTGTGCCAGACACTCTAGTGTGCTACAAACAGAGACCCAGGTCTGAACCAGGTCCCCCAAAAGCTGCAGGCTTAACTGAAAACAGCTTAAGAAGTGTTCCTGTCTCCAGCTTCCATCCCGGGCACACCACACGATCCATTGTCTACAGCCAAGCACTGAGGTACAACCATATCTGCTCTAACCCCTCAGACAGAGACCAACACCTACAAAATCTCCATCAAGCATTCTCAAAACTACAATATCCGCACAAGGAAATAAGGAAACAGATCAACAGAGCCAACGTGTACCCAGAAGCCTCCTACTGCAAGACAAACCCAAGAAAGAAACCAACAGGACTCCACTGGCCATCACATACAGTCCCCAGCTAAAACCCCTCCAACGCATCATCAGGGACCTACAACCCATCCTGGACAATGATCGCACACTTTCACAGGCCTTGGGTGGCAGGCCAGTCCTCGCCCACAGACAACCTGCCAACCTGAAGCATATTCTCACCAGTAACTGCACACTGCACCATAGTAACTCTAACTCAGGAACCAATCCATGCAACAAACCTCGATGCCAACTCTGCCCACATATCTACACCAGCAACACCATTACAGGACCTAACCAGATCAGCCACACCATCACCGGTTCATTCACCTGCACATCCACCAATGTAATATACGCCATCATATGCCAGCAATGCCCCTCTGCTATGTACATCGGCCAAACTGGACAGTCTCTACGGAAAAGGATATATGGACACAAATTAGATATTAGGAATGGCAATATACAAAAACCTGTAGGAGAAGACTTCAACCTCCCTGACCACACAATAGCAGATCTTAAGGTGGCCATCCTGCAGCAAAAATCTTCAGGACCAGACTTCAAAGAGAAACTGCTGAGCTTCAGTTCATTTGCAAATTTGACACCATCAGCTCAGGATTAAACAAAGACTGTGAATGGCTTGCCAACTACAAAACCCGTTTCTCCTCTCTTGGTTTTCACACCTCAGCTGCTAGAAGAGAGCCTCATCCTCCCTGATTGAACTAAACTCGTTATCTCTAGTCTGCTTCTTGCTTGCTTATATATACCTGCCCCTGGAAATTTCCACTACATGCATCCAACAAAGTGGGTATTCACCCACGAAAGTTCATGCTCCAAAACGTCTGTTAGTCTATAAGTCCTCTTTGCTGCTTTTACAGATCCAGACTAACACAGCTACCCCTCTGATACTAGATACAAGAATGATACATACATACAAATATGACGACCACTCAGATTATAAATTTTGTAATGATATCTTACAAGAGAACTTTTGCATGAAGCATATTCCAGTTACATTATATTCACACTCATTAACATTTTCATAAAATCATATAGAGTGCAACGTCACAATAGGGACAGAGCCTATCAGAGCAAAAGACAAAAGCAGCAGCAGACCAGTTTCAGGCTGAGGTATGATCCTCAGAGGAAGAGCTATGTACTTGGTGAAAGGCAAGGGAGTTGTGGGAATTGTAAGAAGCTAGCGTAAGCCAGTGTTGGGGCAGGGAACTGAGGTCAGTCCGTGAATGGTAGGCCAGGTCACTGTAACTGGCTGTTTCAGTCCATAAAAAGTTATGTCTAAGCCTAGCCTATGGGATAACCATCTAAATTCTAAACCAATACCGTGAATAGCTTTTATTAGTTACTCTATTATTATTAAGAAAGTGCCTAGGGGCTCCTACTAGGGATAAGGGCCCTATTGGGCTATGCAGCGCACAGACACATAAAAAGATAGATTACAGATTCTTCGGGGAAGGGACTAAGTATAAAACAAGCGACAACAGACGTATACAGACAGACAGGGAAAGCACTAGGATTATTATGAAATGTGCTCGGCACATCAGCCATTGTCAGATTTTGAGGCATCATGGCAGAGAGGAGTGTTAAGGAGGATGTAATGGGGTGGATATGAACTGCTGCTGAGCTGTCAAGTCAGGCCCGTGGACACACCAATTTAACTAAGTCAAAATAGGGCACTCTTCATCCAAAATAAGAGTGTCCAAATCAGAAGGTACGCCAAAAATGCAACCAATTTAGTTAAAATCAGCGCCCAAACAGCATGTAGACGTACCTGCAGTTTCAGAGCAAGAGGGGCTGGGGAAAGGAAAAGGGGCAAAGGATTTCTGTAAATCCAGGTTGGTCAGGATTTTTTCTTTGGCAAACTGACAAACCAAAACAGATTTGCATTGGAATCCCACTGTAATCTACCTCCCAAGTCAGCTGGGGTTTGGATATGTGTCCCCAGTTCTGTCATATTTACACTACAATCTCTATTCTTTCTTTAAAGCACCATTTTATATCTTGTACGCTAGTACTTAGGCAATTTAATACTAGAAATTCTCATTAAAATTCAGATAGAAAGGATATTTTAATGTTATACATGAGAAAAAAAATCTCAAATAATTCCAACTTTTTCCTCAAAGTCAACAAAATAATCTTATCTTCACTTGAACTGCTGAGCACAAGCACCTATTTTTCCCCAATTCACTGAGAAAGTTTTGTGAACTCATCATGAATACCTCCTCCACATAAATGAACACTGCTGTATTCATTTAGAAAACAAAAACTGTATTATAGGAAAATATGCTGCTCTCCATTCTGGTGCAATATCCTCCAACAAAAGTGTAATGTTAGAAATGGCATTCTGCTCAGCCTACCTAAAACAATCAAACTTCTTCCACTATAAAACAACAACTGTAATATATTAGTGTTTTGGTTTTTTTCCCCTTTTACACTGCAGCACTAAATTTTACAAGATATGATATGCTGTGCTATAAAATGAAGATGTCTGAATAACTATTTTGTCTTTCTGTATTTTATTGTTCATTCCTTCACTGCCATGTACTAAAAATTATACATATACACAATTATATTTAAACAGAAAACACCTACCCCAAACAAGCCGTACTTTTATTACATCAGCCTGCATTATAGCTTCAAATGAAAGGACTACCGGTATATAAAGATTTCAATTTAGGAGTGTCTGACCAGATGAACGTGAAAGGAAAGTTCATTTCAGGTCAACTTGATAGCTCAGCAGTTGGTACTTTATACTACCACAAAGAAATCAAAATAAGAATCTGGGCATCGTAAAGATGCCTTTTCAGTATCCAGGAAGAATCAGCATTCATTTTTCTTTTATCACCTTCTCCTGAATGTATGTCATGAAGATACGAAAGTCAACAAAGCATTGACATGTGTTTGAATTCATTTCTATTCTGCAAAATGCTTAAACAAATGTTTACAGTTCAGCATGTGCTGACCTGGGCCTAGATGTGGAACTGAGAAATTCATAAAACTCCTTCTCCACTTTCTATAACCATACTTTTCAGTCCCTTCTTTGCGTTTGTACGAGAGGGAAAAAAAAAATCAATCAGTGTCTGGGATTACCCACTGCAAAAACTGAAATAATGAAAACTCTGTTTACATTGATTTTAAAATGCTAAGCTGTTAGATGCTAGGCAAAATTATCACTGCTTGATCTCCAACTAATCCTCAAAAATACACAGATGATTAACAGGATATCTGCTGTAACACACCATTTCTTAGTACAAGGCTTCACTATGAACTGTCTGCAAACTGGATTTTTATAAAAAAATACGACTAACTTTAAAAACAGATCTTTTTACTCACTTATCTTAGTTCTTTCTTAGTTTAAGACTGTTTAGAGGGTGTTATTTTTTACAAGCCTTAAAGACTTCCTTTTAAAAGATTTCCATTCTTACTTGGTATCCCCTGCTCTGCCTCTCACACTCAACATACAGTGAGAAAAAAACGGGGGGAAAATGCAGTAGAACTCTGATCTCTGAAGCACGGCTCAGGAAGCCTTAATCCAATATAAATGACAGGGAAAGTAAGTCTGGAGAAGAATAAAAGGACCACAGAGACCTGGAGGTCTATACGATAAAGGGGAAGGTGACAAACTGTATCACCTAAAATTGCATTAATTAGACAAGGCTGGGCAAAATCAATACTTGACTGGGAGACTTCCAAGGAAGTCGCAGTGCTGCTAGAAATGGAACTGAAAATTGAGTACATACCCCCACATATTCAGTATTAAATCAAATACCCCAGAATGGTGGCAAGTGGGCACTATGTTATCTTCCAGATGGGATGCAAAACTGAGCAATTTATGATATGCGGCTATTAAAAAACCACATGGCACTGTTTGCCAGGTTAGGGGGCTCCAGGCCAACTGTCAGTTTGCATTATTTAAAACTTCTGCAACAAAATACAGTATTTTTCACCTTCTGTCAAGCTGGCCTAGCGTTGTAGTGTATTGTTAAAACATTTCAATCCAGAGGTGGCTGCATATTCTGAATTTTAATATATGTACATCCTGAAAGTTCACACATGTAGCATTCCCTAGTCCTGATTTCCTTTCAAGTATAAATTTTACTGTAATGCTGATTATTAATGTACGCCATTAAACGTACAATATGTGCAATGTGGTAGAGCTTCAAGACCAATTTTAATGTTATTGGCCTTGATTTCTCAACCTTCGCATTAAATTATGGCCAACTTTTTTTTGTTTGTTTGTTTAAATGAATGCGATCACCTGCCAGAATTTTGGGTTGTAAAATAAGTTTCCATTTTAACACACAGTTTTCACATGCTCAGAACTTTTAAAAATAGTCACCCTTTGGCCTGAAATTTTCTATGATTGGTTCCTGCCCAGAGATGAATTTTTAAGTTTAAGTTCTTTTGTTAAGTTCTTTCTGCTGTCAGGAAGAATACAAAAATATACTTCCATTTAAGATCTGATTTGCAAGCACCATCTGAATATTAATGCATATAGATTTGGTGCATGCCTAACTTTGAAAATCTGGACAAAAATCTGTGTGATAAGAGATTACTTTTCACACACATATGTAAGTGAGGTTGTTTAAAAACGCATTGTACGGGACTTGTAAAATACTATGGGATCACACTAGACTGTTCCAAAATACACACAAAAGCAGGCAAGAGCTGGGCTCATCCTTAACTTTCACATTTCCTGACTTAATTGTGAAACCTAAACACTGCATTAACATAGATTTTTGCATTACTTATATAATCAGACTGAGTTTGCAGAGTATCTTGGGAGTCTTCTGATGAAAGACTCTATATAAATGAGAGTCATTATAATTAAAAGTAAGTTAAAAGGCCTGCTAATCTGAGAAACAGTAGTAAATCTAGAGGGACATGTTCATTTTTAAATGTAGATCCTTGAAATTTTATCAGCAGTGGGGAGGGCTAGGAGGGATCTCCAATTATTATCTTTTTCCAGTGGAAAGTCAGAATCCTTGGATTTTCAGGCTTATTATGAACATTCAGTTCAGACACTGATCTAGTTTCTAAAAGGGGCCAATGCTCTTTTATCAGTAAATACTGAAGTTCAAATTAAACCCAACAGGGTTTATGTTGGATACTCATTGATTTCTAGGAATAAAACATTGGGTGAAATTACATATATTCACTAAAGGATAAGCACTATCAAAAATATGCAGGTCAGGAATATTTTTGTCTGAAAAAGCAATTTTCCTTTACATGTATTATTTATCTGTTTCATCTCTTGAATTCTCCCACATGGGGGAAGGAAGACTAAATTCTTAACCTTGAAAAAAATCTCTAAAACTGAACAAAAGAGGGAGATGGCAAAATGCCTGTAGAACATTGCTTTGATTTTGACACACAGGAATAAAAGAAAAAAGGCAGCCAACTTTTTTAATCAAAACATCTTCCATCTCATGTGCAAATTGCAACAGCTGAGAAAGCATCCTACTCAATCTCCCAAAATTGGCATCAGCATGCTTTATGTAAATATTGGTTTACAAGGGATGTGTGTATACAGTAATCATCTTGGGGCTCTACTGGATTTACCACTTGTGTCACATGTTGGAGAAACAGCAATTCTGACATACATGCGGGTGGGGAGAGGGGGGAGAGTATAAAACAGGAATAGGTGACCTAGTCACCTGAGATAGAAACATTTCTTTCTTTTTAAATAGACGTCAGAGTGATACAATTGTCATTAACAACCCACATTGTGCTCTGGAAGGGACAATATCTATTAAACAAGTTGACAGTGGAAGTTTTAATAGATGGTTCAATAAATTCTACATAAATTCTCATAGAATAGACATCTGGAGAATAACCCTGATTGCTCAATGAATTTCTGAAATGTTTAGGGTAATATTCTACATTCATTCTGAAGGGATCACTGACTAACAATTTTTCCCCAAGCAATCAGATCAGTTTTTACATCTCAAACTAAAACAGCAAGACGTCTTTCAAAAATAAAGATGGGAAACCAAGAGAACAAAATGCTGTACCAAAAACAAGGTTGTCAGTGGGCAGCTATCAAATAATGTAGCTAAAGAAGCATGGATTAGGCAGTGCCACCATTCCATAAGTTCTGTAAACACTGTCAGCTATGGTACCTTGATACAACACCTTTCCTGTGCGCTTACAAAAACCACAAAAGCATAAATTTAGAACTCAAAACTGAGTTTCATGCTGAAAACCAATGCACTGTTGTTACTATTCAATTCCTTTGGTTTACCTATGTGTTCGTCTTTCTTTTCAAATCAGTTTCCATGTTATTTTTAAGAAAATATCTCCAATTCTGATCTGACAATCTGAACAAAACTGCATAAAGTTATGGTGAATTTTAATAAGAAGGAGCCACAGCCGAAGAAGACAGAAAAGGAAAACTTTATGCACTTAACAGGTTTTTTTAAAATAGGAAAAACTCTGAAATGTATCACTGGGTGTTTATTACAGCTCTCTCTCTTTACAGGGACCTGATCAGAAAAATTGTCGAGGAAATAGTAACAGGGAATTTCCTTCTTCCTTCCTTGGGGAATGGTAAATAATGAAGAGGACAAGTCATCGATACAGAGTGATCTGGATTGCTTGATAAGCTCAGCACAAGCAAATAATATGCATTTTAAAACAGTTAAATGTAAATGTGTGCATCTATGAACAAAGAGTAGGCCATTCTTACACAGATCAGTATCTGGAAAACCAAAGAGACCCACCTTGGATGAGGCAGGGAGTCCCCCAGTGCCATGCTCAGCCAGCTGCAGAGGGAGTGCACCATGGAGTAGCTACACTCTTGTAATAGCATTGCTGTGTGAATGCATTGAACTGTTGTGAGTTCAATCCTTAAGGGGCCATTTAGGGAACTTGGGTAAAAATCTGTCTGGGGACATGGGTGGCAAGTTTGTAAAAATTTTGGTGGGGCCCAGAACCCGCCCCCAACTCCGCCCCCCCAACTCCGCCCCCACCTGCCTAAGGCTCTGGGAGGGGGCTCGGCGGGGGAGGTCTGGGGTGCAGATCCTGGGCTGGGGATTAGGGTGCAGGAAGGGTGCTGGGTGCAGGCTCTGGGCTGGGGCAGGGGGTGGGTGTGCAGGAGGAGGTGAAGGGTGCAGGCTTTGGGATGGAGTTTGGGGTTGGGAAGGGGTGTGTGGGAAGGGGGAGGGAGTTTGGGGATAGGAGGGAGTGCAGGGTGAGCACTGTGGGGCTGAGGATGAGGGGTACATGATGCAGGAGGGGGCTCAGGGCTAGGGAAGAGGGTTGGGCTGTGGGGTGAGGGCTGTGGATGAGGGGTTCATGATGCGAGGGGGCTCAGGGCTAGGGAAGAGGGTTGGAGTGCGGGGTGAGGGCTGTGGATGAGGGGTTCATGATGTGGGGGCGCTCAGGGCTGGGGCAGAGGATTAGGGTGCGAGGGGATGAGGGGTTCATGATGTGGGGGCGCTCAGGGCTGGGGCAGAGGATTAGGGTGCGGGGGATGAGGGCTCTGGCTGGGGCTGAGGATTAGGGTGCAGGGGGATGAGGGGTTCATGATGTGGGGGCGCTCAGGGCTGGGGCAGAGGATAATGGTGAGGGGGATGAGGGCTCTGGCTGGGGCTGAGGATTAGAGTGCGAGGGGATGAGGGGTTCATGATGTGGGGGCGCTCAGGGCTGGGGCAGAGGATTAGGGTGCGGGGGATGAGGGCTCTGGCTGGGGCTGAGGATTAGGGTGCAGGGGGATGAGGGGTTCATGATGTGGGGGCGCTCAGGGCTGGGGCAGAGGATTAGGGTGCGGGGGATGAGGGCTCTGGCTGGGGCTGAGGATTAGGGTGCAGGGGGATGAGGGGTTCATGATGTGGGGGTGCTCAGGCCTGGGGCTGAGAATTAGGGTGCGGGGGGAATGAGGGCTCTGGCTGGGGCTGAGGATTAGGGTGCGAGGGGATGAGGGGTTCATGATGTGGGGGCGCTCAGGGCTGGGGCAGAGGATTAGGGTGCGGGGAATGAGGGCTCTGGCTGGGGCTGAGGGTTTGGGGTTGGAGAGGCTCAGGGTAAGGGCAGCCTGCCTTGCCAGTACTGGCGGAGGGCAGGCACTAGGACCCTGCGGCAGCAGACAGCAAATCTGCTGGGAGCCCTCCGGGCAGCAGGCAGGGGAGAGGCGCGCTGCGTTCTGTCAGGCAGGGACGCATCACAACGCGGCGGAGGGGGGGGAACACGCGGAGGGGGGGTGGCAGGCGGGGGCTGGGACCTGCTCCAGGCAGGGTCGCGGCGGCGGGGGGAGACCTGCGGTGGCCGTGGCCGATCCAGGCAGGACCGGGGGGGGGGGGGGCGGGAAGAGACCCAGCTCCAACTATTGCTGGAGCAGGGCGCCCAGCCCTGAATATTGCTGGGGCCCGGGCCCCACACAAATATATAACCTGCCGCCCATGTCTGGGGATTGGTCCTGCTTTGAGCAGGCGGTTGGACTAGATAACCTCCTGAGGTCCTTTCCAACCCTAATATTAAAAGGGGGAGGGATAACTCAGTGGTTTGAGCATTAGCCTGCTAAACCCAGGGTTGTGAGTTCAATCCTTGAGGGGGCCATTTAGGGATCTGGGGCAAAATCAGTACTTGGTCCTGCTAGTGAAGGCAGGGGGCTGGACTTGATGACCTTTCAGGGTCCCTTCCAGCTCTATGAGATAGGTATATCTCCATATATTCATGCAACTGATCACCTTGCAACAGTAATATGGTCCAGTATGGACATAACCAAATAAAGCCTTCACAATTAGGTAATGAACAAAATCTTAAATTACCTCCAAAATTAGGTAATCAAGGGAAATTTAAAATCAAGAGAAATGAGTGGTACAATTGGCTTAATGCTGGCCTCTGATACTTATGATGCCTGAAAGCCTGTTGTCTTGTTAGATATAAGACAAAAATATATTCAGAATGCTCACAGTAAGCAAGCTGGATAACCCAAAGGAAATGGACATACTACAGAAGAAAGCCTACTAATATCAGCAGCTAACAGTGTGAGGGCACACGTGTTTCGTCGAGAAATAAAACAAAATCTAACACAGCAGAAATGTGAAGGAAGATATGTTCCAGCATTATACTGACACACCATAAAAAGAACATAAAAATAAGATCACTAGTATTTCTTTAAGATATCCATAATAAACATTTCAGTTGACAACACAAAAGGTGGAAAGAAGGCATGTCTGCCTGACACTGAAGGAAAGCATCTTTGTGCATAACCGAAAGGAAAGCCAATCAAGCACAACTCATCCATGCAAAATTATGACCTCTTAATGTTGCCAAGATCTCTGAGATAGTAACCTGAGTTTGTATCCGAGGCAGCTTTAATTTTTGCACCCACAATTTAAAAGGTCAAAGTAAAGAATTTCAATAAACTTGCTGATTTCAGTCAACACTTTTCCCTTGATACAGTTTCTCTGCCTCATTTTCACCATATGCAATTCCACTTGCACAGTTATTGCCATTGAAATGTGCCAATAGTTGTCTCACAGTGGCAGCTATTTCTTGTTCATATGACAAAGAAAATCTGAGGGTAACCATTGGCAAAATTTCAGCTTTTTAGTTACAGTTACTGTATTAAAATAAAACAAATTTCTCTGATATTTACATCATATTCTGCAAGACAGAAAATGTAACGTTTTTCCTTTTGAGCAAGTGAGCAGAACAGTTTGGGTATTTTGTTTTGTCCCTTCCCACCCCTTTTTTTAAATTTATTTAACCACAGCCAGTTAAAATCTGGTACAAAAGGTACGTTTTGAGCTTTGTTTGAAAAGTACTAAAATATCTGAGAGAAAAAATATTGTAACAAAAAAAGAGTACCAAAAGCACAGACCGTTACTCAAACAGCAGTTGGCTAGTGTCATCTTAAGCTCTTAGCACACGTGACATGGTATATTTTGTTGTAACCGCAAGGTATTAAATAATGTCCCTTCATTCAGTCAGGATTTTTGAAGAACGCCAGGATACATGTACAGGATTTTAGAAAGTATTACAGAATTAAATCTGAGCAACAAAAGGAGAGTTCTGGAGGATTTTTGTTTGCTTGTTTTAAAAACACTGGTAAATTAAGATCTTGGCACTGTACTGTGCATTACCAAGACCAATTAAAGTACATGTGGGCCCGGGGGATTTAAGAGGGGGATGTCGGCAATTAAATAAAGGTAAATGCAGGTCTAACATTGTATTTGAGAGGCTTAATTTCCTTTGCATGTTATGAATCCTTAATATATCTTCAGGAATTTGTACAGTCTTCAAAGGGAATGTCAGGTTAAATCATATTTTTAAATCTTACTTTCACTTTACCTTAGAGATGGACCAAATCATTCCCTTTCATACAAATTTGGAAGAGTGGGAGAAGGGAAGAGAGGCGAGAAATGTTCAGACTCAAATCGCTGGATTATAACCTGCTTTTATGGTTTTCGTTCTAGGCGAGATCCAGAACCAAGGGATCTATTCGCTATGTCCAGTTCAGCTGAAATGTGAACACAGATATTCCTGTGAAATTTGTCTCTGGATAGCAGAAAGCTCATGAGACTGCTGCCATTCAAGAGGGCATCACAGGTATGCCTACAATGCAGCTGGGAATATACCTCCCAGACCAGGTAGATATACATGCATGCACTAGTTCTGCTTGAGCTAGCACACTAAAAATAGCAGTGCAGATGATGCAGCTCCGGCTCTCAAGCTCAAACCCCACCTGTATCCCCATCCCCCTGCCCGGTCTGAGCTCAGATGGCTAGCCCGAATCTCTGCCAGAGCCATTACATGCACAGTGCTATTTTTAGCATGCTAGCTTGAGTTTGAGTCAGGCTTGCTCCCAGCTGCAGCGAAGACATACCCAAAGAGAACAGCAAATCCTCACCTAAACCTCACTCAGATTTCAACACTGCCTCTTCATGCCATCTCTTATTTATTTTCTCTAAATATGTTATGTCTGTTACAGCTCCATTTTGTTTTTTAAAGCTGTCCCCTTACTCCATTTTGTTCTTGTTTTCCTCTGTGGCCGCCCCTCCCTGGCTGTTAAGTTGTTTACCAGGGCCTCTGCCCTTCTCGAAGGGAGGGCCCCTTAAGTTGTTCAACAAAAGCCATTGCCCTTCTCAAAGGGATGGCCATTTATGCTAAGTGGGACCACTGCCCTGTTCAAAGGGTTAGTCCTGTTATCACCTTGTTAAAACCTGGGCTTGGTGTAGGGTAGGCTCTGTTCAGAGCTGCAAGACCTATTGTGTTTTTAAGATCCTGGGCATGAGTCATACCTCTGGGCTCAGGACTAGTCCTAACATGTCTTGGTGGCTGCCTGCAGTTTTTGTTCTCTGCCTTCTCTCCTACCTGTAAGAGGGGGAGCCAATCAGAGTTACTGGCGGGAAGCTGCCAGGGTTTGCCTTTATAAACAGACATTTTTTGAACAGACTTCAGAAAGGTTCTTGCATTGCTGCCTGGTCTGATCAGCCAGGGGTTCTGGGGGTCCTTTCTCCGCTCTCGTTTTATTTTTGAGCGTACCCCCGTTTTTGAACCCCCCCCACGAAGAACGAATTACTGCCTGAGAGATCTCCTGATTATCAAGACTGTACCGAGCCTTCTGATGTTCTTGCTGCTTCTGCCTCTGTTGCTGCCTTGGGGGATGGTAAGAATCCCTCTGTGAAACTTTCTGTACTTTTATTTTATTATTTTAGCTGCTGGCTCTGTCTCCCCAGCACACAGACTCAAGCTAAACCTTGGTCTGTGTCCTAAAACCTCTCTTACCCCCCCCCCATCCTGGCTGCTGGCTCTGTCTCCCCAGCACACAGACTCAAGCTAAACCTTGGTCTGTGTTTTAAAACCTCTCTCTTAAACCCCGTGGCACTCTGCCACTGAATATAAGTTTGTGCTGCTGCTAAGTTCTGCTCCTGTGGGCTTTGCCTTGGACTGTTTTCAGCTGTATCCACTGCTGCAGTCACCCCCCCCCTCTTTGGAGCTGTGTCCTGGACACACACCACTCAGCCCTCTGGAACTATCCTTAGCATAAGGTGCACCCATTAAGTTAAGTTTAGCATTTACTTTGTAAGTTAGGCTTAGAGAATTGTTGCATTGTGTTTTAATTTGTGTAGTCTTGGTTAAGTTAGCTCATAGATAAGATTTTTGCTGTGTTCTGTATAATTGTAATTGTCTGTCTTCCCACTGCAAACACCCCCCCCCCCGCTTGTTCTCTGTGTCTTCCTAGCCTGCTTGTTCTCTGTGTGTCTGTGCTCCTACTGCCAAAACTCAATTGTATTGCTGAAGTCTAGCACAAAACCCCATTGGTTACTTTTTTCTCTCTGATACCCCTCACATTCTACATTTACACCACTGTGACACATTTTTACCTAAAATTGTTTGTTATTTAACACATTTTATCCATAACTGTTAGTTGGTTATATGCTGCTATGACACACCTTTTTACATAGAAATTGCTAGCTACCTGTTATATTTATACCTCAGTGTTAACTGATTACCCACTGTATTGTATCCTGCTGTGTTGTACCCCACTATTGAAACCCCCTTACTGTTCACCAAAAAGAAACCCCTCCCCAATTGTCTACCTTAAACCCCATACCCCTCACTATTGAATTTTCCCTGTTTTTGCATTTTATTAATAAAGTTTATTTTGCACCCCACTCGTGTGGTAATTGCTCCCCAAGATCCCATATACCTGCTGGCAGGGACATGTTATTTGCTAGTTTTTGCTTAACTTTTAGTTTGGACTATGAAAATAGTCAAGTCAATGTCATCTGCATTTAGATTCCATTTCTAGTGAACTTCATTTTCAGGTGCTCAGACACCAGCACAATGATCCTATGTTTGCAAAATACAGGGTAAAAGTGTGTGGTTTTGTTTGATTTTAAGTCAGGTAAACATTTCTACTCTGTTTAGGTTTTGTAAATGTGTGCGTCCAGGCTAATTCCCCACTCGGGCACTGCCAAAACAAATACACCAAATCTAAAAGGGACTTGGGTTACACAGACTCATCCCAACTGCCAAAGAGTTCATCAGAAACCTAGAGAGGATTAATAATTTCATCCATATTAGGGCAGTACCACAGTACATGTTAATCTTAAATTGATTTGAAATCAAAATTCCTGACCACAATTATCAGACTACCTGGGCAATATAGAGCATTCCAGTATGAAGATCATTTTTATTTGCATGCCAATAGCACCTACAGACCTCACACAAGTTTGGGGAACTGTATAAATAGATAATCCTTGCCCAAAGAGTTTTTAATCTAATTAGGCAAAAACAAGAAACAAATCAAGAATATAAAAGGAAAAGGTGCTGCAATTTTTTTAAATAAAGCAACTGCCTCCCCATCAACTGCTGTCCATGTGCCCCAGCAGTGAGTTTCACCTTCCCTACCCCAATGTGACCTCATCCCATCCTCCCCACAAAACTAGAAACAAGGAGAAACAAAAAACAAAACATTTTAGTGCACATCTTACGTCTGATTATGTTGGTCCCAGGTCTAGCCCTGGTTAAACACTTTTTCATATGTTGAAAACTAAACAGTTGAGTTGTAATTTAAGAAAAGTCCTTCAAATCTTGTGGATTCAAAACTAAACTTCTATTCAAAGAATGAACACACACTGCAAGTATTTACACATCACCATAGGGACCTAAAATCAATTTTAAAACACTTAAAAATAGTCAAAAAAGTTACGCTTTATGGGTTGCCTGGAGAATTCTTAACTGAAGAACTTAACTGAAGTCTACACTGCACACTTTACAACAGTGCGGCTGTGTCACTGCAGCTGTGCCCCTGTAAGATAAGCAGCGCACCTGCTCTTTGTCACTGGGAGAGATCTCCTGGCAACCAAATACAACTACATCCAATGAGTGGTGGCGGCTTCACCGACGGGGAGAGTGGCTCCCACGGACAAAGGGCTGACCACACCGGCGCTTTTCGCCATTACAACTTTTGTCATTCGGGAGGGTGGTTTTTTCACACCCCTTAGCGGAAAAGTTTTAACGACAAAAGTTTAATGATCAAAGTGCAGTGTAGAAAAAGCCTAAATGATCATAATGGTCCCTTCTGGCCTTGAAATTTATCACACCCACTTTAAAAACAGAATGAAATGGCTAAGCAAGAAGGAGCTGTTATACGAGTTAAAAGAAAGGGCACCCTCTACTGGCACATAGCAGTATGTAGCATTATTCATAAGTTAGTAGATTCAGTAAGTAGTAGAAGCAGTTGTAAGGCAACGCAAAGGTCTTTCTGATTGAAGAGCACTTAATATGGGCAAGGCTTTTTAACTAGCAAGCTAATCATATTTTCCTCCTTTACCTGTCTCTTACTTCTCCCTTCTGCACCAAGGATCACCCTGTGTGCTGTCGCAATCCGATACGAAGTTATGGCGTTGAATGGCCAATTGTCAGTCCACAGCCATCTTGTCCTGTTAAAAGGACAGGACTGCCTCCATCTTGAACCAGGTTCTTGTTGTATAGGAGAGGGCAGAGACTCAATCCTGCCCAGCAATACTGGCTGTGTATGCTCTCCTGTTTTCTTTTTTTTTCTCTCTCTCTCCTGCTGGGCCATCTAAAGGTCAGGCTAGTTCTGTGTGTGAAGGTCTGATTCTGCCCGGCAACCTGTTTTTTTGGGGCCGGTCGTCTGGAGGTCAGGTTAATTCTGCCCAGCGACTCACTTTCCCGCTCTTTTTGGACCCAGTCATCTAAGGGTCAAGTTTGTTTACTTGTCAACTCCAGTGTGCCGTATGCAAATCCTGCCGACGTGGGGTGGCAACAGCTCGAAGCCTGAAGGGAGGAGGGACCAGGGAGCCAATCAGATGCTGACACGAGGGAATGAGACCTCTCAATAAAACTAGGTTTCCCCCCAAAATTTGTGTGGAGCATCCGCGTGTTAGCTGAAGGACCTGATCACCCTTTCGGACAGGGTCTCCTCCCGGTATAGCTAGCTCGTGTCGTATCGTTTGGATTCGTTGTCGTTTGGACCCAATCCCTGTCAACTCGTCATGCTTCTGGTGTCTGTTCTGCTGGTCAGCTGCGCCTGGAGTGCGGTATTTGTTTTTTAATATCTGACAGTTAGCTTATCTAGCCTCTTATTTTTCCCCTCCCTAACTCGGTACCAAGTATCTACTCAGGATATCAGGATTGTATTAATGAGCTCAGAATTACACAATTGCTTAACTAGTTTGTATAATTGTTCTATTTGTTAATGAATTGTTAATTGAATTGTTAATTGCAAACTGTTTTATGTGTGTGAATCACTGCTCTGTCTTTGTCCGGAGTGAATGAATCTGGGAGCTGTCTCCACCTGGAGATTAGCTGACCAAGGGGTTCCTGTCCCCGCGGTCTGAATGAGTGGAATCTGCCCAGCTGCAGCCGCACCCACACTCTGGGTTACCTTAGTGTGAAAGCAAGGGTGGCTGAGGCAGTGGCCCGTGGGTCTCTTTCTCTGTGTTGCACCGGGCACCGCCCTGACGAACCCAATTCTCATCTTGTGTGATTGGTGTGTCTGCCTATTTGGTGTGGTGTGGTGAGCAGTATAAAGTGTATTATTACTGTGTTTTGGGGTGTGTTTGTAATTTTGATACCATCCCAGCCAAAGTTGCCTGCTCCCCCGGCCCAAGTTGTAATTATCCCCCAAATAAACGCAGCCACTTGGCTTTTCACTGTTATTCTGGTCCTGCCTGTTTTTCCTCACTCAATACCAAGCTTTAACGAACCGCAATCTATTTCGGACATGTGCAAGCAAACCCTTAATTCTGCAGTTGGTCCTCAGTCCAGCCAGTGATAGGAAACAGGAGGTCATCCGTTGGGTACAACTACCCGTGCAAAGGAGCCAGCATGCGCAGCTACAAGAGCGGGGCACATTCTCCTGCTGCTGCTCCTCTTCCTCACCTCTTGAAATCCCATCTCTAATGTATGGGGAGAAGAAGGAAACCTGAGACTTTGATGTGGAACTCCTCCTCCCTCTTATGCAGCACACAAAGATAATAGATCCTACTACCTAATGCCTTTACATAACCATTAGTGAAAAAGCTACAGTAATGCATTTATTTAACCAACCCAAATAAGCTCATTAAACATTTATCAGCAAGTATTTTGAAACATTCACTTCTAATTGTGCATGTGTCACAGTTCAGGTCAACTGCACCTGTATTCCCCCTTATGGTCCAGCAAAGGCACCCACTCTAGGCTTCCAGCTCCTTGGACATTGCCTTTCTTGGGTGGAGATCTGTCTCTTTACATTCTGATATTTCCAGGCTGAACAGTTCCTTGCCTTCACTGTGTTATTCCCAGCAAAGGACAGTCTGCCTAAGGCGGCCTGCTTCGCTTCTCTCCTCAGAGGCAGTTTACAATGTAATTGCCAAAGATTTAAGTTGCCATGCTGCTCTTTATAAGCAAGCACATTTTATTCTGAAGGTGGAAGCATTACAGAGAAAAAACATACTAAAAACAATAAAAGAATCTACACGAATGCTAATAAGCTTACCTGAAATAACCTCAACTGCAACCTGGGCTCTAGCAGGAGCAGAAGTCCTTGAACCTCCACCCAAGGGTTTTCCTGTGGTTTCAAGTTTATCACACCCTTTGCTCCGAACAAGAGCCCTCATGAGTAAAAGTATCACTCATTTATCCAGTTTGGCGCTTTGAAGAGACTGTGAATAGCTAAATCAGATAGAGAACAGGCCTCTGTGCAAAATGCAGTTTCAAAAGGACGGATTCGACATGAGTCATTTGTATTCCCCTGAGTATTGTATTCCCCCACAAGTATTTCCTAGAAAATCCACTTTATGTGTATGGTCCCAAACAAATCCTTTGACGTTCCTAATATCTCCCAGAGATTGCATTAAATCCTACATTCCTTCTAACAAAGTTCTATACAATCCAAAATTAGTACACACAAAAACGTTTGCATTTTCAACACAATAGGCCCCAAAGATACTAAACTGTTTAATTTCATTCCAGTTTGTCCGGGATATTGTCATATCTGTTACAGCATATATTATTTATTTTTTTACTTTATTGCATTGTTCTAGTAACTATCTTCCTCCATATTTTTAGAATGCCTCTAAAGTCAAATTCCCTGGCAACAAAGATACTTATATTCACACTACTAATTTCCTCTAAAAAAATAAGATATCATTACCTTGGATATAAGAACTATATTTCTATGGCACTGTGTTTGATTCATCAGCATTGGCAGGGCCAAAACAACAATTAAATCGTCTCATTTCAAAAAGTATAATACTACAAAGAACCTTGGGAAAAAATACTTCCAGATCATAACCCCCCACCCCCCTCTTTCAACTCATTTGTTTGTTAAAAACAGTCAATTTCCATGGAATCACAAATGAAGATAAAATAGGACTGCAAAACCAGGCAGCTGGAGGGGCTTGTACCACCACCTGCTTTTTGTATGATAGAAAGCATCTCCCCACACCTGCCCTGCTGTTGACAAAAATGGAGCTAATGGATGCTGAACGGTCATTTTTCTTAAGCTTTTTCTGCTTCTGACCGAGAGACGAATTCTAGTTTCTATGCAAAGTTAAAGATTGTTGTCAACCTCCTGAACCAGACAGTATGAATGGCTTCAGTGTCAAAGGCTATATTAGGAGAAAGCTGCAGGGCATCAAACAATGGTTATTTGTCATTTTTGCTGTCAGAGCCTGAGCAGTTAGCAAGCATCTACAAATGTGGTTTTAGCACCTGTGGTTTAAAAATATTGTCAAAATACAAACTCTTTTTCTATAAAACTCAAAGCATTCAATTTTTGTTTTTAAAATATCTTATTAAGCCATCAATTTCCAATAATACAGCTATTCAACAGAACTACACTGATTGGGAGCATCTCAGGGCATGATACAGAAAAAAAGTCGATTGTTTTTAAAATCATTTCACTCCAGCTTTATTTTTCTCATAGTTTATGTCATCTCATCTGCAGAGCAGTTTATAACAGTAACACAACTACAATTTTGCTGGCATGCACAGCAAGTTTGCATACATTGGTTCAGTGTATTATGCATTTATTTTCCATTGCTAGAAAGGAACATTATGAAAATGCACAAGGACCTCCCTTCAGCTGCAAAGATGTTACCATGGTGTTTCTAGCATGCTTTTTTTGGGTGGGAGGTGGGTGGGTGTGTTTTTAATTACCAAATTACATCTCAAAGCATCTTTCCTTATACGAGAATGTATATGTTAAGTTCCCTTTATTAATATGGACTTAGAGTACTGCATAAATAATAGCACCACTTCAGAAAAGAATAATCCTTTCCCTCCTAACATCCAATTCTCTACTGCTAGGTTCGCAAAATGTTTTAATCTCCAAACTACTCGGAAGGTTTTATGAACTACAAGTGGTCCATAGACCATATTTTAGGTGCCATTGTCTCGTAGCAGGTTGTCTTCTCTTTGAGCTGTCGTACTAAAAGAAAGACAAAACAAAAAAACCAGGTTCTCTCTTTAAGTTATCATTTGAGGACAGAAGTTCCTCCATATTTATCCCTTTGATACAATGTGATAGCCAATGAGAGCTGGTTACCAGCTGATGCTTTTGAAATATTGTGTTTCTAAATTCTAAAGCACCTGGGCCTACACTTTTGCCACCAAAATGCTCGTTTGACATTGTTCTATTTTTATTCTAGTTTATGCTGTCAACACTTAAAAGTCTGCTTAACTTTCATCATGTAAGTAGTCCCACTGAGGACAAGCCCATAAGTGCTCATGCCAGGGTTCACAGAGCTTCCAGGCTCCCTGCTGCAGAGCTGGGAGCTGAGCCGCAACTAGAGCCAGGGATCCCAGGTCTTTCTGGCTCTCACCTTAACCTGAAACCCCTACATCAAACCCAAGCTGTTACTGCAAAACATTTCGGCATCTTTGAATAGGCATTTTTGCCCATAGCAGAGTTTCACTGAAAAATTTCCAACCAGCTCTAGTTTTGACTACTATGCACTTTTAGGGCCAAATTCTGCCTGCAACCATAAGCATGTAAGCAGTTATGCAGGTGTACTGTATTCTGGGGGAAGCATCTGGACTATTGTGTTGAAATAGGAAAACTTTCTACAATTACTTTTACCCTAAAACCCCATTAAATCTGCCTGATTTACTTTTACAATTATTTTTATTGGAACACCTGGTAAATTATTACCACAGTTGGACACTCTGCTGATTTTCCATTGAAATATATTTGTGGTAGGAGTGATTCCCTAAGGCTTTCTACAGGAAAGCCTTCACTAACTTGTATTTGTTTTCAGGGTGGAAAATTTCTCTCCTGTAGTTATCTGCTGTATTCTGGGCCTCTACTGCGGCAGTGTATTAGCAGCTGTAACCTCTATATCATCATGGCTGGCTACACGCCTAATTCAGAAGCTGATCAACTGCAATCAGGAGTACCTGCAATCAGTGGTGGATTAGCCACTGGGCCAACTGGGGGCCCCTGGAAAAACAGGTGCGCCCGACCAGCCCGGCACTCCTGCCACGGAGCAGGGTCGAGGCACGGCAGCGTCCCCTGCTCTGCCCTCCTGGCGCTCCAGCCGGGGAGCGGGGACTTCCCCCACTCCGCCTGCCCAGTGCTCCAGCCAGGGAGTGGGGTCGGGGGGTTGCCCCGCCCAGCGCTCCGGCTGGGGAGCAGGGGAAGTCCCTGCACCCTGACACCACTCTCCGGCAGAAGCACCGGGGGGTGGGGGTTTGTGACTGCAGGTTGAAGGGGTAGGGAGGGGTCCCCACTTGCTCTGGCCCAAGGCCCCACAAACTCCTAATCCGCCTTTGTCTGCAATTGTATGTTCAAAGCACTTTTCAAACTCTGCTTAAAAACAAAAAACAAAACAAAAAAAAACAAAACAAAAACACTCGTCCACCTGCTGCTCACCACACCCATCCTTCTTCTCCTTCAGCCCCTGGCCCTTGCTATCTCTGTATCATTCACACACCATCTCTGAAAAGATCACAGCCTTCAATTACCCCTTCATATCTTGCTCCCTCCAGCTCTTTGCTCTCAGACAGACCAAACTAAAATCTCTGCCTGTCTCTCTGATATCTCCTTGTGCGTATCTAGCAGTCAGCTCCAGCTCATGGCAAAAACAGAGCTAAGTCTTCTCCCAAGCCTTCCCCACTATCTCCTTTCTCGATCACTGTGGCCAACACCACTATCCTGCACATGTCATTCAGGCTCATAACGCAGGTGTCATCTTCAGCTTGGACCACTCTCTAGGTCCTCACATCTGGGCAATGTCTACATCTTGCACATTCTTTCCACATCACACCTCTAAGATACAGCCTTTCCTATCCATCCACACAGCTAAAACTCACATCCAGGCTCTCATCATTTTAATTACTGCAACATCCTTCTTGCTTGCCTTGACAAATGCTAGCTTGCCCCATTCGCATCCATTCAGGATGCTGCTGCAAAGATTCTGATCCTAGTCCATCGCTTTGACCATGTCATCCTCTGTTTGCATCCCACTACTAGCTCCCGCTTCTCTATCACATCAAACATAGCTGCTTGTCTTCACTTTCATGAATCTTCATGGCTCTCATTCACCATCAAGTACTCCTGACTCTGACTGGCCCAATATGCCAGCCTCTATTCACCCTCTTCTAAGTTTTCATACAAGCATCTTTGTGCTTTCTTCCATGCTGCCCCTGACGCTTGGAAGAAGCTCCCTAGAACATCTACAAAGCTACCTCGTTATTGTCCTTATAACTCTCCTTTTCCATGATGCGTACAAAAACAATTGTGAACAGCTGGGCTGCTGGAGTACTGAGACCACTGTCTATCACGGTGTCTCATTGTTTTCTTATATTCCACTGCCTATCTGTCTGCATTCACCTGTTCCCTAGTCTTATACTTGGATTGTAAGCTCTTTCGGGCAGGGCAGCTTTTTATTCTATGTTTTTACAGCATCTAGCACAGTGGGGTCCTGCTCCAGGACCAGGGCTCCTAGGCACTATAGAAACACAAATAAATACTACTGGTTGACCCAGAATCCCCCAAACACAATGAAAGAACATTTTTTTTAAAAAGTTTAATGTTGAGGATTTGAAACTGGTGGATACACATGTGCAAAGATATCATCTGTAACATTATCAAAAAGATTATCAAGACCTCTGAAAGAGGGGTTGCAATAGTCTTAAAGTAAAATATTTATTCTGCAATACCTAAATATAACCTTCCTGAAACTCCCATTCTAGATTCAGAATACTATTCTGTTCCTTGAAGATATGTCTACACTGCAGTTAGACACCTGCAGCTAGCCCATGTCAGCTGACTCAGGCTCGTGGGGCTTGTGCTGCAGGGCTGTTTAATAGCAGTATAGGCTTCCAGTCCACACTGCAATTAAAAAGCCCCGCAGCCCCAGCCCAAGTCAGCTGGTACGGGCCAGCCGTGGGTTTTTAATTGCAGTGTAGACATACCTCTAGAGTCCCAAGTAAGCTGACCTTAAATCGCAGAATATACGAACACTTTACATTACACTAGAAAAAAGTATGAGGGACACTGTACACATTTCATGTACCCATCCGTTGTCAGAACTGGCACAATATTTTAAACTCGTGAGAGTTGTGGTCTGATTTTCAGAGGTGCTGAACAACTGTGGGAGCTCAAGGTGCACAGCATGTTGGAAATTTAGGCCAATGGTATATGGCATCCAAAATCAACCTATGTGCTATACAGCCACAAACAATAGGATTCTGCTACAAAGAGCTTAATATATAAAGTAGTAGACAATCTATACACCAATGAGTGGGAAAGGATACAACCCAAATATATTTTCTTACAATTTTAGAACAACCTTTCCTAATTTTGTTCATTATTTTTATTCACACATTTAACGTACAATGCCTCACCTCCTGCTTATTTAATTCTTGTCTGTGTTCTAATTTTCGTTTTTAATTTAGCTCTGTTTTTCCCTATCATATAAATAAATAGCCCTTGCTTGTTGCCCCATATTTTCCTCTCTCCTGTCCTTTCTAATAATCACTGTCAGCAATAGAAAGATGAACTGATTGGAGAGAACCAGTTCAAGAATTAATGATTCAATTTGTCCACATTAGCCATGGTGATTCAGTTTGACAACAGCTGCAGTCTCACCTGCAACCACACCGGGGCTGTTTTAAATTGTTTCAGCTGCAGTGCCCCCACTCTGAGAACATATCCCATACTTCCCAGCACAAATCCAAGAAGCATACATTAATCTTTCTTGTCCGAATATTTTAAATTACTATCACACTTATCTTCACCCTCCCTACCCGTGGCCCAGGCTGAGTTCTGCGCACCATTGCTGTATCTTGTCACTATTTAGGGCAAGAACTGTTCTTATTTTATATCTATACTGCCTGTATAATGAGGCCCCAATCCTGAAAGGGGCCTTTGGACACAACTGCAATAGAAATAATAGCAACCTCAGAAGCCTACTGGAGAGAGCACTGGACTAGAACTGCAAAGACCTGGGTTCTATTCCCAGCTCTGCCACTAGCCTAGACTTGCACAAGTCACTTTCCCTCTCTGCGTCAGTTTCCCCACCTGTCAAATAGGGATAATGATCCCTGCCTCCTTTGTAAAAGACTGAGATCTATAGATGAAAACCACTATGTAAGAGGTAGGTATTAATACTAGGGGCCCTGTAATAGGTCCCTGCTGGCCAAGCACATTGTATGTTTAACAAGTTTATTTTGAGATGCATACACTAAATATAATACATTAAAAAACTATTTTGGCCCTTATTTCAGAATATTTGGTTATAAATCAGAATTGATACTTCAGACTGGAGGATAGTGGGAAAGGGAGGGGAGAGTAGAAGAATAAATGATTATTCTGGTGATTTTTTATAAGCATGCCCTTAGTCATATAAAAGCTGTTTATAAAGTGGCCTTACTCCAAGATAACGTATTCCTATGAAGCTGGGAAACTCCAAGTCACTTAAATTACACTAATATTAAGATAGCGATACATCCATGCTCCTTGGAACTGGCTTTAATCATGTGAGATTATTCAAAGAGAATTTGTTTGAGAGAAACAAATACAAGTGAATAAGTGAAATTAATATAGAAGTATGTAATAATAAGCCATGAACCTGATGAAAGCTAATGAACCTGTAAACCCAAGTATACTATATACACTTACATAATATAGTCTGAAAATAACCCCATAATCAGTTTTCCAGTCTGATTATGGCAAAAAAATAAGCAGTTTGAATATGTATTTCATTTATATGTTAATTCAGCAGTGTTGTGTAAGAATACCTAATGAAACTGGGTGCAGAAAAAGTTCTAGGCTCTGAACCTGCTCCCACTGAAGTCAGCAGCAAAACTCCCCTTGATTTCAATAGGAGCCAGATCTGCCTCCAATGAAGAAAAGTAATATACTGATATATTAAGAACACAACACACACATTTCTCAGAAGAGATTGGTCATTTCAACTGTTGTATTTCTCCCACACATGCAAGAGTGATTTCTTTGTTGCCCCACAGAGAGAAGCAGAATGGTCGGGCCGCAGCAGTGGGAGCCAGGAATGTCTCAGTACCAGTCTTGCTTCTAACACTTTCTCAGTGGATGGGGGACCTTTGGAACTGGCACTTTACCTCTTTGAGGCTCAATTTCTCCCATTGTTTAAATGGGGATATTTACTTAACAACTTTAGTGAGGAATCACTAATCAGCAGCTGATCTATGCAGGATTTGCAGGATCAGGCTCTTAACGTTTGTAAAACACTTTGCAAGCGTAAACAGCTAGGCAAATATTATTGGCATCAAGAATATTAGAGTAGTAGCATTCTTTCAATGCTGCCACGATAGCATGCAACTCAATAGCAGTTTTAGTGATACACATCCATTCAAATATCAGCTCCTGGACAGATATTCTGCAACTAGCAGCAGACATTTTTTTAACATACTCTAGTGCACCTGCTGTGTAGAGTAATTGAGGCTTTATTTAAAGACATAAGCATGACTAAACAAAAACCCTTGGAACTATGTCAGGCCTCTACTTATTCTGTAACTAGTGGTACAATGCTCCTTCTTCCATTTGTATCATTCGTGGGATCAGATCACCATCATTCATGGAGAACTATTCATATCTTTTATAATTAAACATGAAAGGCTGCAAAATGAGGAATTGAGTCCCCAACTGATCAATATCAGGAACAGTCCATACACCCTCGGAAATACCCAATAGTATGTCTGAGTTACTGGCAGCTACAGAAAGAAGCTTAATAAGAGAATAAGAGAATAAATAAGCTTAATAAGAGAATAAATAAGGTCTAATATGGATTGATCCAATCACTGACAAATGTATCGTTAGCAAGAGAAAGAAGCCAAGTCATATAAAAGTGGCTCTGCTAAATAAAATACTTCAGAGAAGTTGTGAGACAGGTAGTACCAAAACAGGAATATTAAGAATGTTAACCAAGGAGTTCAGCAAGCATGTAATATCAGTGTTTAGAATCATAGAATAGAATCATAGAATATCAGGGTTGGAAGGGACCTCAGGAGATCATCTAGTCTAACCCGCTGCTCAAAGCAGGACCAAACAAATAAAAATGGGTGAATATCAGTGCAGAAAATTAACTTTGCAGCCAAGGTAAATATTGGGATTAATATTGACGGGCGGGACGACAGGGGAAAAAAAGCAACAAATCGAGAAAACTAAGAGTTTATGAAACCATTACCTCTAATTCACATTACAAAAATAAAACTTTTCTTTTTTTTAGAACAACTTCCTGTTGGTGTCTGATACTTCATGTAAAGGGCTTCAGTGTAAACAAGAAATGGAGCATAACCTCATCCTAAAATCATAATCTCTCCTGTCACACAAGTGGGACGCAGTGGCTGAAAGCCAGGAGAGAGCAAGGGAAAACATGGCAGAGGGGAGAGGTAGAGCTAGAGGGTGGGAGATGTGCAGGGGAAGGATATGAACAAACAGGAAATAATCCTGCAATTGATACCCAACACTGCTCCATCAGATCCTAGACAATGAGACACAGATCTGCCAGCAGCAACCGCCAGTACCTCCTCCCTGCACACGTCACCTCTGCTCCCCGGGAATGCAGGGGGATGAAAGCAACCTGTTCCCAGCTCAGGTGCAGAAGAGCCGGGGTCAAAAGGAGACTCTGTCCAACACAGGAAGCAGAGGAGGCTCTGTGCCCTGTCCAGGCGGTGCCCCTGTGCTCTGGGCTCCTGTCCAGGCGGTGCAGCATGTTTCTCTCCCAGCAGGAGAAGAAGTGGGATTATTACTTCGTCTCCTCCCCTACCCTTTGGAGTAAGTTGTGCTCCCAAAAACATACAGTGGCTTTTCATGCCTTGCCTTTAGGCGCAGGGCCAAGGACAATCTAACTCTTCATAAAGCAAAGCAAAGCACGAGTGTCCTTCATTCAAAGAAGCTCAGAAGTCTTCTAGTACATAGTATGCAACATCAGCTCTTCCAGCAACTTCTCCCAACTTATTCAGCAATCAAATTACCTTTGTTCTATTACGTATGACAACCCAATTTGTTCAAACTGAACTGGCTAATATAAACATATTCTTCCTCTCATGATTGCATTTCCAATCAACATTCCATAGGCAACTTACCTCTAAGTGAAAGTCTAATCAAAATTAAATGAAAGCACTCAGAGTAAAATATAGTTTGATAGAGCACCTTTCATACTGCAGGCATCTGAAAGTGCTTTCCATATTGTATTTATTATATAAGCGTTAGTACTGCAATGTATGCAGACAGAAAATGTTAAGCACCCAGCAACAGCTGATAGACAACACCTCACGGACAGAAAGAGAATGCTGGCCAAGCCACCAGGGCTATTCTCTCTTTCTGAACACACCATATGGTCTTAACTTACATCAAGACAGCCACCAGCAAGGAACTGAAGGGATCTTAGATTAACATTTTATCCAAAGGATGACATTTCTGGCAGTAAGAATCCCACTTACATACTGCCCCACTGGATTGTCAAAATTAGGTATGAATTCAAGTCCCAGTTTGGGATTTGAGTTCACAACCTTCTTGGCCCTGGGACTAGAAAGCTTCAATTCAAGTCATTTGAAACTTAAACCCTGTCAAATGTTTATTTCTACTAAAAAATAAACCACATTTAGATAGCTGAAGTGGTTTTCAAAAAAGCATTTAATACTTTAATTATGTACAAGGCATAATGTTCACATGTGATTCGATTCACATATTAGATCGGTAAACAAGGATCCATTTGAAAGATCTGTCAACAACCGCCTCTCCCAACTGAAAACTGAAGAACCCAGTTCATTTTTTCTACATTCGTACATCATCTATAATTTGTAATACAAAGTTATTTTTCTGTAGCCTTTCTAGAAAAAGTTTAACACCCTCAGTTAATATCAGTGATGCACTTGCTCCTTTCATTTTTTATATTTTCCCCTGTGATTCAATTCTGCCTGTAATGACCCTAGAAGTCTTTTTTTTTAATGGAATAAAGAGAACAATGTACTTTAGATCCTCATGTATGGCCAAAAGAACAGAGTGTAATTCAGGGGATGGTGCGCAGAGGTGGTGTAAAACTCTCCCTTCCATTGCTCTGATCCTGATGTTGCTCTGTGTTTGCCCTCCTCCCTGAGCTGGGCTAGAACAGCCTGAGGTCAACTCTAATTTACACCAACCTGTAACAGCCACAAGGGCCAACAACATTGCTTTAACCAATCCTCCTCTCCACAATGCTAGCTGCAGAGAGGAAGTGTAGTAGTCCAAGAATAGTCAATGCTAACATCCTGTCCTAATAGATTCGTGGCCATGGTTACGCACTGTTACATTAGATAGGATTTTTAAAATGTAGAGGGGCATAAACTTTCATGCTTCAAGGCATAAACTGATGGAGTTCTGCTTTCCCCATGGGCAGACTGTTCCATAAATGTCCACTCCAAGTTTTCTTGCAACTTCCTCTGAAGGATCTGGTAATACAGGCTGGACTGGATGGATCACTGATCTGATCTGACACAGTATGGCAATTTCTGTGTCTTATCAGTGCAATGGGGCCAAAATACAACGTATACACACGCATTATCTAAGCAGGATCCAACTGAGCCCTGAGTTTTCCTGCCCCAAACACTTAATGAAGTAAAAGTGAGGTAGACTGAGGGTTGAATAACAGAAGCTTCTTGCATATTACATCATTTGATGTCAAGGGAATGAGGATGAGAGGAGAGATAGGATGGAAGGAGCATGACAGTCTCCTTGAACATTAAAAATGTTACAAAAATCGGTCATATCAGCATTGAGTTTTGATAAAAAGTTATATACACTACTTCTTATAACTAAAAAAATAAACTCCATGTAATGCAATGGAAGTAAGTCCTCTCCTGGAAAGCTGATTCAAATGTTAACCACAATAACCTGTCATATATGCTGTTTCATCTTTGCATAAATTCTTAATTTAATACTGACATTTAAAGTCACATCTACATTGTAATATGTATTGGGATAAGAGATCCTGACTGCAACAAGTAAATGTCCTGACAGAGTTAAAACATGGTTTGGTCTTCCAATCTAGAACCAGCCTCGACTATATTCCTGAACCGTGTTATACCCAATACTATAGAAATTAGGATAGCTACAGCACTTGAAATTAGTTATATACATGCTGCTTACAAATGATGACAATGCATTTTTAAGCGTTTGTATTTTATTTTTGTGACACAGATAAATTAGGCTGTTTAAACAGGTTAATAGACTCAGTCTCATTGTAATAAAATGCACGTGTGCCTTGATTACTACTACTTTTGCAGCTACAGTAGACTATGAATACTTTGCATCCTAATATTTTATGTTAGGAAGTTCCAGTATGCAAAAATATGAAGAATTGGTCCCATAAAATTATTTAAAAACTACACCCGAGGTATAAGACATACTTCTCTGAAAAGCGTGGCAAAAAGCATGCATAGGTGCTAGAAAGCCCAAAAAAGGTGAGCAGGGATGAGGCAGAGCCACCACCACCCCCTTCTACAGCAGCCCGGCCAGCAGGGCTGGAGCCTTTCAAAGTATGTTAAGCTCCCACCTTTACATGCTCTCTTCCAAAGAGATTTTAAGTTACCAAGAATCCACACCCCAAAACATCCTTTGGGGGTTCGGCCAGTAGATTAGTACCTGTCAGGGCTGGCTCTAGGTTTTTTGCCGCCCCAAGCAAAACAAAAAAAAAAAAAAGTTGGCTGCCCCCCAGCCCAGCCCTGGGCTCTCTCTCCCCCGCCACCCGCACCCCCTGTCACCCCAGCCCTGGGCTCTCTCCCCCCCCCCAGGCCCTGAGGCCCCAGCGCTGGGCTCTCCACCCTACCCGCACCCTCTGCTGCCCCAGCCCTGGGATCCCCCCACCAGTGATGACTCTGGCCGTTGTCCCCTCGCCTCCAGCCGGTCCAGCGCTGGCAGGGTCAGGGTAAGCAGCAGGGCTCCTGGGCTGCGCCTTGGCCCAGGGTCCCTCCAGGTCCGGCCAAGACCCGGGAGGGCAGAACCAGGGGACCAGTCGGGACCCGGGAGGGCAGAACCAGGGGACCGGCCCAGCAGGGGGCTGAGGAGCCCCAGAGGGAGCGGAGCCCCGGAGAGCGGGACGCGGGCCCTGCACAGCAGCATCCCGCACTCCATAGCCCCGCTGCTTCTGCTTCTGGCCGCCCTACCGCAATTCCTGGGCGGCTCAGGCCACTTCGCCCAGCCCCGGCTGTGGCGCTGGGAGGGCAGCCACCCTGCAGCACCTGCCGGAGGCTCCGTGCACCATGTGGGGCTGCCCCCAGCCCAAGTGTCCCCCACTTGGAGCCTGCCCATTCCAGCCACATGGTGCGGCACGGATTCCCCGCGGAGTGAACCGCAGCAGCCCCAGGGCGCCTCCCACGCAGACGCACTGCTGCTGCCAGGGCCGGCTCTAGGCTTTTGCCACCGGAAGCAAAAAAAAGATGGCCAGAATGCTGCCCTTGAAAATGTGCAGCCCCATGCATGTGCTTCGTTTGCTGGTGCCTAGAGCCGGCCCTGGTAGCTGTGGTCTTGAGATGTGCCCTAGTTCAGGTTTTAATTTAGCTTTTCAAGACTGATCAGCACATGTGTAATTTAAAAGTAAATTGAAACAGCAAGCTAGGTAGTTTGACTTAAAATTAATGAGATTTTGACACTTGCAAACAAAATGGTAATGAAATCCATTTAAACTGATCTGTGATATTTAACAGGAAAGCAAAGCTAATTTTAGCATGGTTATACACAGCCTTTTCTTCTGCAGTATGAAAGCTGTTTTACCATGACCTTGCACTCGGTGACAATTCATAAACCAATTCAATAGTACAAGATTAGCAAAATGAAAGAGCATCAGAGAAATTCATGTTGCTCAGTAAATTTAATATTTTAAGTGACAATATGCACGGTCATCACAAGAGCTAGATGCATCCTTTTGCTCTGTACAAACAGATGTTCAAAATGTAAATCTAGATTTAAAGAAACCGAAACATTTTAAATTTGTCCAGATGCTTGGAATTTGGATGTAGACAGTACTCATTGCTTGCTCAAATCAGAAGTATTCTAATAGCTGGAAAGAAGCTTGTCTTTGTAGCACAGGCAAATATATCAGATATATTATGGGCAGGGTTTAGGACTAGAAAGGCAAAGAAAGAAAGATGAACAGAGAGATAATAAGGAATGAAATTCAAACACTAGTAAAGAAATGAAAGGAAGTGAAGAAGATAGGATTTATTAAAAGGGGAAATAGTTTGGGGAAAAAGTAGGATGAGGCAGGAAATGATGGAACAATCAATACAGATGAAGTCTGTGGAGGAAGATTTTAAGGTTAAGTATTTTTTTTTTAAAAAACAGCTACAAGTTCTCAGGGTGAGTAATCTGGATGAGAAAAAAATAAGTGTAAATTGTTAATAAAGAAATATGTAAAATAATAAATGTGTTAGGAAAGTTAGTGATATCCAAAACAATGGATACTAAATTCAAGCCTTTACCCCAAAAATTTTATATTAGAACACTGGAACTTGAAGATTTCAACTCAAGAAATTTAGGAATACAACGAAAACCTCAGCATTTAGCTATAGCCTACAAATCAATATGATTTAAAGATTTTCAAAATAAATAAATTACCTAGTCATTTACTGCGACGATGAAGGATTGTTGTTTGTACTAAGTTTCTTTCTATGAATGTGAAGGAAGAATTAAAATGTGCACTACCCTTCCAAGAAACAGATTAAAATACACCTGGTGTAGTAAGAGAACTACACTGAAACCAAGAAAATACAGTTCTCTACACAAAGGCAAAAAATGATAAGAAAATGATTGATTTAAAACAACTCACTAGAAATAAGTCTTCAATTATGAACTCTCAAAATTGTCCAGACACTAGTTTTATCCTGATTCAAATCTTGAGTGCCATTCTAGTCATCCTATAGAATCACGAATGAGGCAATATATTTTCAAAAGGAGATGAATGCCTTCTCCTATGACAAACAAAACTAAGGGACCAGAGATCTGTGAAAACATGAGCGATAAACATCAGGAGCAAAGGAAAGCATTGTATGATACCATCTAATAAGCACCCAATGCCTAGATGAGAAGCACATAGTGCAGATAAAACAACAAAAATATTGTTTGAGAGCATTTAGTAATAAACTTCTGGAGTGAAGTCACACTCACAGGACCATTTCTACACAAGATACCAACAGGCTTAGAAAAGCTGAGCCCTGTCCTCATGAAGATCCTTGGCTAGGACCACATGCTTATGAACAGATCTTGAGTCTCAAGGTCATCATTGTCAGTACTTTGCTAGTTCAAAAGAACAGAAGAGGCAGGGAAAGGAGTGTGGAGAAGTGACATGACTTATGGTATGTGGGTCTGAACTATAGCCCATTGAAGTCAGTGGAAACCTTTTCATTTTCCTAAGTGGGCTTTGGCTCAGACCCTGTATGACCACCCATAAAAACACACAATAATCTTCACCTTGGATTGATGCCCCAGGACTGCAATTCTAACACTGATAGATGTTCCCCATTTAGTGGGAGGAGGGGACTGTCCATATCTTTATACCACGTTCATCACCACAATGTCCAAGTATCCAAGCGACACTTTAAAAGAAGCATTTGTTAGAAGGGGGTTAGACTTTGGGCCTGTCAACTTTGACAGTATCCTGTTACAGGTGTAGGTGTGTGTGTGTGTGTGTGTGTGTGTGTGTGTGTGTGTGTGTGTGTGTGTGTGTGTGTGTGTGTGTGTGTGTGTGTGTGTGTGTGTGTGTGTGTGTGTGTGTGTGTGTGTGAGTCAAAGTCAGTGAGAGCGAGAGAGAGATTACTTTTTTATTTTTTACAAAACTGTTGACTAGTTTAGGTAACAAGGTGAAGAGCCATACTCTTTGCACACAAGTTTATACAGTCTCTTTCATGCTCCAATCTGTATTCTGTTCCCGCGGTCATCTAGACTCATTATTATTTCAGCACTCATTGAATAGGACACATAATACACCTTATACACAATATTAACCACTTAGATTATTTTCACAGTCCTTCAAATATAGTTTATTATAATAGGTGTTTTATTGAATTACAATACATTTCTGTTTTTACCTCAGTTTTCTCTTTGGCCAGTGGCACCTGTAGTAAGAGGAGGCCCTGAGATATAAACCTTGGTATCAGAGGCCTGGTATGAGGCCTAAGGCCTGAACTAAAGTAATGGACAAGACTTTGCTAACATAAAGCGAAGTGAAGCTCTGAGCCAGAGGCAGGCCCTGCTCACAGAAGCTGCCAAGGAAAGGGCTGATGCTGCAAAAAGAGACATACTAAAAGGTACTGGACACCAGATATTAGAACATTCACATACTTGTACACTCCACACAGATAACAAGGAACAAGCTGACCCATCCCAATGACAGGGCCAAAAGGGTAATATGATGGTAGAGTTGTTTTGTTCAAACCAACATGTACAAGGTGAGAGGCGACACCTTACTACGTAGAGGGGTTGTACCTTGCTACGTAGAAGGGTTGCACCTCAATACATCAGGAGTGATGTGTAACTTGTTTGTACCTGTGTATAAGAATGCATCCCTGGGGCAGTGTCTTTGTCCAGCCGGGGGGGCAGTGGAAAGTCCCGCCACTGACTGAGCTGAGTCCATTCCAGGGAGCACATAAGTACTCGCTAGCTGCACCTTAGCAGCACCTTGGACTTCGTTTGCCAAGGAGCTGGAGACTGTGTTTCTCTTCGACAATAAACCTGGCCGACGTGCCTTCGTACCTTACTAGAGTCCGTGGTCATTGGGGGTTCTCTCGGGGTCTGCTGTGTCAGCTATCTGCGCAGAGCTGGGGCAGCACACAGAGGGAACACACGCACGCAGCCGATTGATATCAACATTGAACAGAGCAGAGCACCACACCAGGAGCGTCTGACAACAGCATTTTGTAAAAAGGACAAATACCACAGAAATACAAGCACATCCCAGTTCTAAAAAAACAGAAAACCTGTAGTTTTGAGATTTTGCCTGGAGAAATGAAGACCCTGCATGAGTGTGCAGATGCATATTTCATTCTGAAATATCCACTAGCATTTTCATACAATGACAGAAACTGAAGGTGGAAAAGACTTAGGGCTTCTCTACATGGAGCAGCAAGTGCTCTAGAGGATGTGATTTGTAAAGCACTAACACTTTGCCCTCTAACTGTCCCATGAAGACCTTGCTGGTGTGCTCTAAAAGGTACTTAGTTCACAGGACTATGGTAACGCAAACTATGTACATTTTAGACCAGCAGGAGCTATATGAGGCAGTCAGAGGGCAACACAGAGCGCTCTACAAATCACGCCCCTCTAGAGTGCTTTGGCAGTGCCATGTAGACAAACCCCTATTAACTCACCCATTGTACTTTCCTGCCAAAGCAAGAGTCTCCTCAAAGGTATATATTTCAGTGTTTTGTCTGACAGTGTTAAATGTCACAAACTATGGAGTTTCCACCACTTGAAGACAATGCTAACAGACCCTACTGTCAGGAAGTCTCCTGATATCTAGCTGATTTTCCCCATTATTAAATTTCATCCTTTTACCTCTACTTATACAAAGCTTCTTCTAAACAGCATTCTTCCCAGCAATGCTTGAGGTCTTCTTTTTCTGATCGCGCTATCATCTGTTTTAGGACTTGAAAGGAGATGAGGTTAATCCATGACATTTGACATAGAAGGCCTTTTTTACTATGCTCTCTCTTTCTGCACACTGTCTGTAATAAAGAACAGTGTTACCAGTTAGTAACAGCCAAACCTGTACATGCTGATCAAGGTTTCTTAGTTTTAGGGATTCATGATTTTCCTATATAAAATAGTTATCTATTTCCAGACATGTTCAATATGCAACCTGTTCTCATTTGTTTCTTTATGTAAGTTGTGCAAGAGATTTTCCGTTGATACCTTTTTACTTGCTAGTATCTCTCAATCCTACTGCTAACTTCCAGTATTTATCAGAAATGCTTCCCAAGTTAAGTCTTTAGCACTAAAAGCATTAAAAGTGCTAGGTACTTTCCTTCTCCTAGGCAAGTCAGATTAGCATTAGGAACTTTTATCATAAGAAGAATCTGATCAGGAAGTTACAGATGATGGTACCAGCATATTTCCAAGAACCAATCATTGCAAGATGTGTGAACTGGAGACTTAGAGCCTGATTCTGTGAGGTGCGGAAGTTCCTCAACTCATATTAAGACCAAACAGTTGAGAACTCCGGAAGAACTCGGCCTCTCGTCAATCACTTGCTGAAGTTAATCACAGATTCTAGATCTGTTTCAAGGTGCTTCCAAAAATATGCCAATATTGGCCAGATCATCAGCTCGTATAAATTGGCATAGCTCCACTGAAGTTAAGGATCAGGCCTGCTGCATTTTTTAAAGTATTTAAAAAGTTTAATTTTCCTTTTTTTTTCCTTCTTACATTCACTTTCATACAATTACTGAAACTCCCCACAAAAATACTACTTCCTGTTCTAATGGGAGCTACACTACAGGTCCAAAAGCAGTATTAAGTTTAGGGCCCTACCAAATTCATAGTCCATTTTGGTAAATTTCATGGTCATAGGATTTTAAAAATCTTAAATTTCACAGTTTCAGATATTTAAATCTGAAATTTCATGGTGTTGTAACTGTGGGGGTCCTGACTCAAAAAGGGGTTGTAGGAGGAGTTGCTAGGTCACGGTATTGCTGTGCCTTCAGAGTGGCAACTGCTGGCAACTGCTCACCATCAGCAGCAGTGCAGAAGTGAGAGTGACGTGGTATGGTATTGCCACCCTTACGTCTGTGCCACTGCCGCAGGTGGGTCAGACCCAGCCTCAGAAGAGGCCCATACAGAAGAAGAGGAAGTCCCATCCCTCCAAAGCCTGGCCAGGACTAGCAACTGGAGCCCAGTGAACAGGAGGAGCCCCAGCCAAGGCGCCCCCAGCCCTACTCCTTCCCAGTGCTCAGAGGTTAAAGAGGCCCTGGGCTGGCTGTATGTGTGTGGCAGGTGGGGCGACCACAGTGCCCCCCAATTCCAGTGCCCACCCATATGGCTGGCCCTGCCCCGCCCCAAAAAGTGATGTCTCCCCATACCATGCCACCCTCACTTCTGCGCTTCTGCTGGTGGCAGTGCTGCCTTCAGAGCTGGGTGCTGCCACTGCTCTCTGGCTGTCCAGCTCTGAAGGCAGCACTGCTGCCAGCAGCAGCACAGAAGTCAGGGTGGCAATACTGCGATCCTCCTACCAGGGGCGGCTCCAGGCCCCAGCATGCCAAGCACATGCTTGGGGCGGCATGCTGCGGGGGGTGCTCTGCCGGTCGCCTGGAGGGCGGCAGGCGGCTCCGGTGGACCTCTCGCAGGCGTGCCTGCGGAGGGTCCGCTGCTCCCGTGGCTCTGGTGGACCTGCCGCAGGCACACCCTGTGGGAGGTCCACCGGAGCCGCGGGACCAGCGACCAGCAGAGCGCCCCCCGCGGCGTGCTGCCGTGCTTGGGGCAGCGAAATGGCTAGAGCCGCCCCTGCCTCCTACAATAGCCAGCTTTTCCGGGGGGAGATCAGATTTCACTGTCCACAACGCATTTTTCACAGCCTTGAATTTGGTAAGGCCCTATTTATGTTGGTCAGATCTCATGCCTTTTTAAATCAACCAAAATGACACTAACTGGGTAACAACTTTAGTTGCTTTTGCTGTTTCCTATTTACTCTGTGTGGGGATTAACTGGTCCAGTGTGAATTTACTACACTCTGAAGGTCTGGAACGTTTTTGCACGGACAGGTCTGCCAATGGGGTGGGGCGGGGGCAAAGAGTGCAATTGCCCAGGTGATTTAAAAAGGCCCAGGAGCCCCCAGCCACCACCACTGCTGCAGCTGGGAGCCCTGGGCCCTTTTAAATCTCCCAGGCAGGCCGCAGGGCTCCTAGACAGGCGCTGGGTGGCAGCCAGGCGGGCATGCAGAAGCCATGGCCGTGCCAGAAGTGTCCATTGACTGTTCTGCACTGGGGCCCGGAATTGCTGTCGGTTGGCCTGTGCATGGCAGGATTCAGAAGACTTAGCAGTGGCAAGTAGAACTGGGCTGGAGACTGAGACCAAGAATGAATTGGGGCTAGAACAAACAAAAAAGGGCACTAACCACACACAGAACCCAGTTCATCCCTGCACGGGTGCGAAGCCTGATTTGTGTGCTCCCATTTTGGGGGCTGCTGGAGGCTAGTTCAGCCATTGGTGCACATGGGCTGCCCTAGTTTACACCCCAGAGCCTATAGAGCAGGGGCAGCCAACCTGAGCCTGAAAAGGAGCCAGAATTTACCAATGTACATTCCCAAAGAGCCACAGTAATACGTCAGCAGCCCCTCATCAGCCCCACCTCCCCCGCTCCCAGCGCCTCCCACGCACCAGCAGCCCTGCTGATCAGCACCTCCCAGTCAGCTGTTTAGTGGTATGCAGGAGGTTCTGGGGGGAGAGGGAGAGGAACAGGGGTATGGCAGGCTCAGGGGCAGGGCCGCCCGGGGGGGGGGGCAAGTGGGGCAATTTGCCGCGGGGCCCTCACAAGAGTTTTTTGGGGCCCCTGGAGCGGGGTCCTTCACTCGCTCCGGGGGCCCCGGAAAACTCTCACGGGGCCTGGGCCCCCAGAGCTTCTTCCACTCCGGGTCTTCAGCAGCAGGGGGGTCCTTCCACCCTGGGGCAGAAGGACCCCCCGCCGCCGAATTACCACTGAAGCGGGACCTGCCGCCAAAGTGCTGGGTCTTCGGCGGTAATTCAGCGGCTGGGGGCCCCCGCCGCCGGTCTTCGGGGCACTTCAGCGGCAGGTCCTGGAGCGGAAGGACCCCCTGCCACCAAATTACCGCCGAAGCGGGGGCCCCTCACCGCCAAAGACCCCAGGCCCCCTGAATCCTCTGGGCAGCCCTGCTCAGGGGAGGGGGCAGGGCCTGTGGCAGAGCCAGGGGTTGAGCAGTGAGGACCCCCTGGCACACTGGAAAGTTGGCACCTGTAGCTCCAGCCCCCGAATTGGTGTCTATACAAGGAGCCGCATATTAACTTCTGAAGAGTCCACGTGGCTCTGGAGCCACAGGTTGGCCACCCCTGCTATAGAGCAAAAGGTCAAGGCATAAGAACATCCTGGCTATAACATGCTTTGGAGTGTCCCTTACCCAAGGGACTCAGACAGTATGTCTATCCTGCAGCTGGAAGCAAGCCTGCCAGCCCAGGTAGACAAACACATCAGTTCAGCTCAAGCTAGCATGCTAAAAACAGCAATGTGGCCGTTGTGGCTCCGGCAGAGAGTTGAGCGAGCCATCCAAGCTCAGAGCCTGGGGTTCACCTCAGCTTGAGAACCCAAGCTGCGACCCTTGCCCCAACATCCACACAACTTTTATCATGCTGGCTCAAGCCAAGCTAGTGCAAGTCTGCTACTCTCAGGCCTGGTCCACACTAAAAAGGGGGTTCGAATTAGGGTACGCAAATTCAGCTACGTGAATAGCGTAGCTGAATTCGAAGTACCCTAATTCGAACTACTCACCCGTCCAGACGCGGCGGGGTCGAACTCCGCGGCTCCAAGGTCGACTCCGCCACCGCCGTTTGCAGTGGTGGAGTACCAGAGTCGACCGCGGCGCTTCCGGAGTTTGAACTATCGCGTCTAGATCAGACGCGATAGTTCGAACTCCGAGAAGTCGAACTCACCGCGTCGACCCGGATGGTAAGTGTGGACTAGCCCTCAGATGCAGTGTAGCCATACTCCATGTCAGCAGGGCTGGCTGTGCACTTGGTGGAGAGGTCTCCTGCACCAAAGATATTTCCCAGGGTGGGGGCTTACAAATATTTTGCAACTCCTTTGCAACTCCTTAGCAGTGGCTCATTTGTATGCAAAGGGATAGGTCACTGAAGAATTGGGCCTGCAGTTACTAGAGTTTTTAAAGTTCCACACACAACAATAATTCTTCCTGTGATTCATGATAATTGCTGTTACAAGCAGCTGAAACACATTACTAGGCCAAATTTATCTCAGATTTTGGCTTTTCTTAATCTGCAAACATCTCTGAACATAAATACCTCATTAGGAGGTGGGGGGACCAATAAATCTGTGGGACTAGGCCTGCTTTGTGTTTGGACAGTGCCAGCTCAGTGGTGCTCTGATCTTGATTGAGACCTTTGGGGCTACAGCAATGTAAATATAACAATTATTCTATGCCCCATTTATGCCCACTCCCAAATCAGAGATTGATTTTACACTTCTATACTAGGGTAACAGTCTCACTCACAACTGTTAGTGGAGGGGGATAATCCATGTGCAGATGAGCACCAGAAAAGGCATGGAAAGGGGGACTGCTGGCTCCATGGCGTACTTTCCAATGTCCGGCAGAAGTTCCCCAATAAAGAATCTCAAAGATCCAGATCTGCTGGCTGAGACCCAGGGCTCAGGCAGGATACAATTAGTCTCTATGACATGCTAACCTGCCCCAAAGCACAGCATCCTGATGAACATTGATTGTGTCGCCCCATCAAGTGGAGTTCTGAGAGCAGCACGGTGCCTGCAGGTGTCATGCTCTAAAAGGCCCCGGACATGAACAAGTGTGACTAGTAGCAATAAAGCACATAGAGTCCACAGATGTCTTACACCTCTGACAGTTCCCCCAGACTTTTCAGTTAGGGCACTTTCTTATCCCTTCTGTAGAAGACAGAGAAGGTAAACTCAGAGACAGACACCCTGGCTTTTTTGCTCACGCTTATTCAGACCACCAGCCTTTTGTAGTGCATTATCAATGGACTTATTCATTTATTAAAAGAAAAAACAAAAAAGGATAAGAAAACTGTACAATTAAAAGTCTGCAGCCAGTGTCAACCTCCTCTATTCTGCAAAAAAAATCTCCAGAGACTCATTGTGCACTGAATACAAAATATTTCGGTAGGCCAGATGATATCAACACTGAAATCATTACACCTTCAGGAAGTAAACTGAATTCAAAATAACACTGGATGTATGGCTTTAAAATACAGTTCAATACTGCAATAATAACCAAAAGGAAAAATAAATCCTGTTAAAGCATAACTATTTTACAGTGGGTGAGCACACAATACTTCAATAAATTGCCTGTGCCAGCACTCTCCTAGTCCTCAGCCTGCACATCATATTTTCACTCCAGTTTATACAAATATTAACATTTGTTACATATTCTCTAGGAGTATAGGTATAATTTTTTATCAACCAATGCCAGAAATGAAAATAGCCATATTTTTCAAACTATTGTTCCTTATTATACTATGGGGTGCACAATATACCTTGTGAATCAGACTGCACAGGGAATCCACAGCAACACACATTTCAGTAGGATTAGCATGCAGAAGGGCACAGGCAACAAGAGAGGGGGAAAAGTGTAAAACAAGATTACATTTTTACACAAAGTGTGCATGTAGCAAACGGGCCGCTTCAGCCACATTTCAGTAAGCTTGAATTCTGCTGTGTCCAAGAGCACACGAGTTAAAACAATATTTGAACTATTATATAAGATGGCAAGTGATAGTTAGCAATTTGTAAAATTAGCATTCTATAAGTGATACCTATAGCTACACTCTACACAAAACACAAGATACAGTACTTTGTAATAACATATCCATTCAATTTATGATGCCTTGGATTATAGGGAACCAAACTGTATTTGAGTTTGTTTTCATTAGTGATGTTTCAAGAAATCGATAATAAAATGATTATCAAGAAACAAAGATCTGCTCACCACAAGCCACTAAAGCAAAAGCCTACACATTTAGCTACAATTGCCAATCAATCAAAAGATCCACTGTACTCCAAGGCAATAACATGCAAGTGGATGTAATAGCCATATTCCCTGCAGGTCATATTTTACAATCTGTAGGGAGGCAATGTAGGCAAGCTGCATTGTACCAATATGCATTATATGTGAGCAGTAAATTTAAAAGTCTTCCAGCTTACATACGTTATATACCATGCCTGAGGACAAAGAATATTGCTTGGCATTGTTTTTGCTATATTATTCATAAATTAATTTGAATTATCTAATTTAAAATTGTGTGCAATACTGCTCAAATTTTAAAACTAAACACCACTTTAAAGAAACAATTCTGCTTATAAAGTACCACCCATTAAAAAGCAGCAGGATCTCTTTGAGGAATTTGTGGGATCTCCCGTATCTCCTAGTCCATCTTTAATAGGATACACACAGCATTCATGGTACTCCTGCAGATGTTCCTAGGATCTCCCCTCACATTTTAATGAATGCTACTATCTAATCATATTTTCTGTGCATCTCTTACCTGTGTTATTTCTTGTTAAAAGGATTTACATGAAAATTCCATCTTAGTTTCTCAAGTGTTCAGGTGCTCTTGCTGCTCACTCATTCTTTGGAGGTGATCCTTGCCCTCTGATGTGAATTAATTAAGGTCTCTTCAGCCTATCTATACTGATTTCCAGGTGGAAGTGCACATTGTCTGCCTACCTTGGGTGGAAAAAAGATGAGGCTGGGGTGTGGAAGAGTTATCAGTGCCTTATGCTCAGACCTATGTTCCCCTCTATCATTAAAATAATTTCATATCCAAGGACATGAGCAGCATTTGATTGCAACCACATTCATTTTGTACAGTCATTTCACTGATAGCATCTGATTCATTTCTTTGTACAGCTTTTTTGGGATACCCTAAATTTTATTTAAATGCTGTCAACGCTGTTTAAGTTTTAAAATAGTTGCTGCAAAATAGATTACATCCTCACAAAGGATAACAAAAGAAACAGAGGAGTACTTTCAAAACAAAGATTCTGTTTTCAGGCAAAAATGTAGTAGTAGTAACTACCTACAAACAAGTGGCGAAAATAAACAAGAGGATAAAATATAAAATATTTAGTGCATATGTGTAATCAAGCATCTCCCATAAAAGTTACTATTCTGTTTCGTCCCTTATATTTAAAAACAGCAATTATCTCTGGGATTTCCTAAAGAACTGTCCATCCTAATGCAGTGGTAACAAGGCCATAGGGTGGCCAGTTTCCTAGTCACACATATTGGCTATCAATATAAAGGGAAAAATAGGCATCCAATAGCATCTTTGAAGTGAAGTAAAGCAAAATCAACTTTAAAAAAAAAAAAATAGAAACCCCTTCCATAATAATAAACCCACAAATGGTAGTCAGTGTTCTACAGGCCATTTCTGAAAAACAGAACTAAAGACGCAAATCTGGTGCTGAAAGGAACAGTGGACTAATGCATTACTTAGCATACCACCTCTGAAAACTTGAGTTAAAGTTTTCCTTTGTTCACTTGTCCTCAGTGACACTTTATTATACAGCTACAGTTAGATACAGCTACAGTTAGATACATACAATTATTTGTTAGGTATAACGGCCTGTCTACATAGGAAAGTTATACCAGTATAAGGTAGGATGTGAATTTAAACCACTATAATTTTATCAGTGTAACTCTCCTGTATGGATACTCTTAGCGCAGTGCAAGAGTGCCTCTTTTCAGTTTACCTTATGTCACTTTGGAAGTGATTAAACTAAGCCAAAACACATTTTTATTCTGGAATAAGAGTCCCAAATGGGGGAATTATACCCATATAGCTAACCCTCAAGTGTTACAACAGTATAATTACACTGTTGTAACTGAACATTTTTCTAGTGTAAACAAGCCCTAAGATGCACCTATTGATGATCTCTACTACTCCTGACAACAAAATATGTAATTAAAAAGAGTTAAGCTTATGAATATTTCAATTAAGTCAAATTAAAACATTACTTTCTTTACAACAAAATCTAATGCTAATTTTTTTAAAATGTGTAGAATACCTGGAAACAAACAGTTCAGGGACCCAGCCTGTTCCTCACTATCACACAATCCATTTTCCACACTCAACAGCCTAAAATTTGCAATAAGAAACAAAATAGACACAAAGGTCAAAATAAATTACTAGATTATGAAGTGTGCCCCTTCAAGAGAAAAATTAGGTTTGGTAATTTTTGAGTAATTTGTTACTTCATGTCTGTGTATATTTTTTAAAATTTTAGAAGACAACATTAATTTGGGGGAGAGTAGTGCAGCAGGGAACAGAATGGATTTCTTAATTGTTCATTTCCAGACATTCTAAAATTTGTTTTTTCATGAGGATGTAAAATTTTTGTAAGGTGTTAGCTAGACTCCACTGAAACACATTTTCAACTTCCACTTCACAATGAGTTTTGTTTGTAAATCCGAGGACAGGAGTCCCCTGTGATTGCACCCAGCCACTGAATTTCATGTGTCCCTAAACCCCTTTTGGTCTGAGTAGCAACTGATCAATATTCTGATCTCAGTCTCTCAAGCACATTCCCAGCTATAGACCTCATGCCTGACACCCCTCTTGGGCAGCGGAGCCTTGCAGTCCAACCACCTAACCCCCATAATCAGTACCTCAGCTCTCCGAATGCTTCAATACGTCTCTCCTCCCAGCCCCCTGCAACAGTCCACCTGGCAGTGGTTTTCTAACTGCACCTTTTAGGGACCACATGACAGAGAAGTGAGGAAACATGTATAGCAAAAGAATCTCTCTCTCTCTCTCACACACACACACACCCTACCTTTAGACATACAAGAGAGTTAACATCAATGCAATCCCCTTCAGTCTGACCTCACCATCCCCTGACCTCTGGGTTTGGTCCAACTCCTTAGGCCAGGCAGCCCTTCTAGCCTTATTGATTCTGGAGATAGAACGGCCCTCCTCCAACAGAGAGCATTCCTCTTTGAAAAACAGCTTCTGTCACCATTTATGCCCATGGGCTTTTACTGGGAAATTTTTCCAGACTCCAACCCCAACCCACCCTTCAGCTACAGGGTAGAGATTGCTCAGGTCAACTGCCCTGCTGGCAGAAAACCCATTGTTGCACTAGAGTAGAACTATTTAATACTGATGGCCCTTGATTGCTCTGTCACAGCTTCCCACACTCTCCCGCCACTAGATGCCAAGTCCCTGCTACACAATGGATTCTTTTAAGCCAAGGGTTCCCAAACTTTTTTTTAACCTGAGGCCCACCTGTGCAGCTGCAATAGACACTGCAGCCCACTGTTAACACTTCTTCAGGAAAATTATTAATTTGAATTATTACATATTAACTATATCACTCAGGGCCGCCCAGAGGATTCCGGGGGCCCGGGGTCTTCGGCGGCAGGGGGCCCTTCCGTTCCGGGACCCACCGCCGGAGTGCCCTGAAGACCCGTGGCGGGGGACCCCCCCGCCGCCGAATTACCGCCGAAGCGGGACCCGCCGCCGAAGTGCAGCCCGGTCTTCAGCGGGGTGGCGGTCCCCGCCGCGGGTCTTCGGGGCACTTCGGCGGCGGGTCCCGGAACGGAAGGGGCCCCCCGCCGCCGAAGACCGGGCTGCGCTTCGGCGGCGGGTCCCGATTCCCCCCCGCCCCGGCCCCAGCCTCTTACCCCCAGCTCCCTCCTCACCCGGAGTCTCAGCGCCTCGCCGGAACAGCCGCAGCGTGTGGCCGGCGGGGCCTGAGCTCCGTCCCGCTCAGAGCCGCGTGGTGAGGGGGCGGGGCTGGGAGCTCCACGCCGAGCGGAGGGAGCTCAGGCCCCATTGGAGCTCCCAGCCCCGCCCCCTCACACGCGGCTCGGAGCGGGGCGGGGCTCAGGGGCCCCGGCGGAGACTCGGCACTTGATGCGCTGAGGCTCCAGGAGAGGGGCGGAGGCGGGAGCCTCCGCTGTTCTCTTGGGGGCCCCTGCGGAGCCCGGGGCAAATTGCCCCTTTTGCCCCCCCCTCTGGGCGGCCCTGATATCACTGTAACTAAGCAATATACCTTTCCTTTTCTTCATTTCAATGTAAACAATTATAATGACAGAAATCCCTAGCAATATGCACTGAAAGAAACGCTTCGAGAACTTTGAAACTAAACAGTTAATGGAGAATGCAGTTGCGCTGGCAGACCACCCATCACTGTCGCCGCCCACCTTTGGGCCATGGCCCACAATTTGGGAAGCCCTGCTCTAAGCCACAATGAAGGTTACATTAAAAATAGAAGTTGAAATACAACATGGAGTTCACAAAACCAAAATGGAATTCATAATCTGACACAGACATCTCTCTCAGTACGTCATAATGTGATCACATGCTATCTCCCCCCACACCCTTTGACTCATTCAGTGTACAAGATGGACTGGCCTCAGTGAATGAGGCAACTGTTAAATAATCCTTTTTATGTTCATTGTTCAATGTGTCTCATCTGCCACACACCATTCTACCTCTGTGCTGAATAAGAATTGTTTTTCCCCCCCACCCTTGGCCTGACCCTGGTTCTCATCACTGTAGCACGACCATCTCAAAAATCTGAATGAATTTATTCTCTCAATACCCAGTCAGAGAGTACTACATCTGTACTACTGCTGATAGAACGAAGGAACAGAAAGACTGACAAGTCGAAGATCACACAGGAAGTCTGTGGCAGAGGCAGAAATAGAACCCAGATCTCCTAGGTACCAGACCTCTGCACTAATCACAGGACAATTCATCCTCCCCAGTAAATGCATAACTCATCCTCATCCACTGTTCACCATACACTTTGTGTTGCAAATGAGAAAAGCTTACTATTGACACTAGCATAATTTGGCACTACATAACTAGTGCGGTGAATAAGGCAGATAAGTATCAAATATCAGGGGGTAGTCATGTTAGTCTGTATCCACAAAAACAACAAGGAGTCCAGCGGCACCTTAAAGACTAACAGATTTATTTGGGCATAAGCTTTCGTGGGTTAAAAAAAAAAACCATCTGAAGAAGTGAGGTTTTTCACCCATGAAAGCTTGGGCATCTGAAGAAGTGAGGTTTTTTTACCCACGAAAGCTTGATTTTTTTTCAGATAAGTATGTGGATCCTAAATCAATTTGCTGAACAAACTTGGCTCATTCACTGACGAACATGTGCATCATATGAGGCCAAGGTCCTACAGACCACAGGGCCAGAGTTTTATAGTTCAAAGTGTTTCCAATTAATATTCATCCTCCTACAGGAAAAAAAGAACAATAGCCACAAATCTCAGAATCCACACAAGCTGTTCTTCTGACACCTCTAGGCCTGATTCTGCACTCAAATCTGCTGAGTACGAGGGTCGACCTTAGGGGCATCTGACTCCAAGATTACAGTTTAGTCATCAATCTACCGCAACACAGAAATATGGACTCAATTCAGGCCACATTTAGCATGGAAGAAAGGGAAGCAATAAAGACTACCAAACCCCATAGATTCCCTGAACAGAGCTGAGGGTTGGTTTTTTTCCTACTTCCAACAGCTTCAGCACCACTGCTGCAGCTCTGCACAAGAAGTTTCATGTTAGCAGCAGGTTCCACAATGTAAGCAGGAAGAGAAGAGGGGCAATAAAAAGGACACAGAGTAGGACAACTGCCAACTAAAATAGCAAGTAGGAAAACAAAGATGAACAGGAGTTCAAGCAGTTTTAACTGAGATCATAACTCAAGCCACACAGATGATGAAAGCCTTGACTTAAACAAACCAAAACCACACACTCACTGAAAATAAAAATAGTTGCCATCATCTTGCACCTGCACTTCACACGTTCAAGCTAAATTACTGTAGTTCACTCATCTTAAAGTCATACTGAAGAAGATCTCTGTGTAGCTCAAAAGCTAGCCTCTCTCAACCACAGATGTTGTCCAATAAAAGATTTTACCTCACCCACCTTCTCTCTCTAATATCCTGGAACCAACACACATAAAAAAACACCGTAAACAACTAATATTTTCAGTTATATAAGGATCTGTGTTTTTAAAAAAAGGTGTCCAGTGCATAGAAAATTAGAGAGAAAAAAGGACAATCTTTTTAACACATGAAGACCATTTAAAAGAGGATATTGTTGCCGGCACAGAGGCCCAAGGCGACAGCAACAGTGGTTCGTTGCCCGGTGTGCTTCGCTTCCAATAAACACACCAAGGTGGAGAAGCAAAAAAAAGTTTATTTGAGCCCAAATAAGGTGCAAGGGAGACATAGCAATCTCAAATCCTGCACACAGATACAAGCGGTTTTCCTCTCTTTATACATAACTTCAGCTAAGCATTCCCATCACCCCCACACTCCTCCTCTCCCCCCACCTTTCATTCCCATGCAGCAAATACACTTTGCAATAGCAATTACCTTAAGCAGTTAAGTCATACTTGGCAAAAACCACTTTAGCTCGTTAGTAACTCTTCTGTGAACAGTTATCTTGTTTTACTTTCCTGGATCTGTTATTCTGCCCCCACCCCCTTAGCCAGGTGTAAGCAGGCTTCATCATTATCTCCTGGCAGTACCACAGTTGAGCTAGCTGTTGTACATTCCATTCTCGGTTACTGGCCTGCTAGGTTGATTAAAGTTCAAACATAAACATGGAAGCGCTTTGGTCAGACATGGAGTGACTTTAGTTCATTCAGGCCTACTACAGAAGGCTTTATTGACACTTATGGCTTTCCACCCTCCTGAGTTACCTAGGGTTATGCCTAGTGACACCAACAATATGAAGTAGGTTCACATACATGGGAGAAGAACACTTTTACAATTATAGAATAAAATGGGATACAGAGCTCAAAAGTCAATGGGGATATCACAAAGGTGTGAAGCTAAGCACTTAATTAACTCCTTGGACCCTAACCAGATAACATGATAAAGACAAAAGGAGGGAAGAGGATGCAGCAGGAATCTTACCCCTATTGCATTCCCCTCCCTTTTCATTTTGAAATCCTTTTCTATTTAATTCCCTCTCACCCATTCTTGTTTGGGACTCTCACGTTTCCCTTCCTATTCTGAACCATCTTAGCTCTGGCATCTTTGCTACTCCCCCACCGTGCCACTTCTTGCCCTACCTCACTCGTCATTCTTCTCCTGGCCCAAATGCCATTATGCTACTGTAGCATTACTCAGCAAAATGACAAAAACAACACTGGCTGCCCAGCAAGTCCTAAGAAAAATATCAACAGGAAAGAGGACTGTCCCACCCAGAATGGCCTTTCCCCTGGTCAGTCTTTCCCACCATTGCTGGTCCAGCCCCTCCACTAGCAGAGGGAGGGAACAGGGGCTGCTGTACCTGGGAAGAAGTATATAAATGTCTTTCTTCCCCAACCTTAAAGTATCAGAACCTATAAGCTTTGATTTGTTATTCTTCCACCCAAACGTTAGAAAGACTTAATCAGTCACTTGTCAAAGAGAGCTCCCATCTATGCACATAAAAATGTACTGTGAAATGGCATTTCAATCTTCCAGCTGAATGTAATTAAACTAGCATCAGGAGTTAAGGTCAAGTTCCCCCATCTTAATTTTGAGAAGCCACTAATTACAGTGCATATGGAAACTAAGATCTATTCAAATGATGTAGGGTTTTTTTATTACCCATTTTGTTCCCATTCTGTACTCCAGGTTTCCTCATAGCCTTTGAAATTATTTCTTAAAAACAGATTTGTCTCCTACATTAGTGCCATTTATTTAAGAACAGAACTTACATGAAAAAAATGTCCAAACTGTGGATCAGACAAAACAGAGAGTAACAACCTAAGGTCAAACCTATGCACGATGAACCACTAATCTATACAGTAAAGGAGCCAACACCTATTGGCATCTAAGAAATACATACTTTTTAAAAAGACACTTATCCAGATATATGACAAACAAAAATTACCATCCCACACCAGATTAGCTGTCCACTCTCGTGTAGTATCTTGTCTATTAAAGTCCAAAGAACCGGATAAAGTGTAAGAAACCCCATACTGGAAATTATTAGACGTGGTCAAAAATATTAGGTTTGGGGGGGAAAAGAAGATATTTATACACACAGAGAACATGAAAAGGTGGAAGTAGCCATACCAACTGTAATCAGGAGACGTGGACTGCTAAAACTGGAATTTTGGAGATGAAGAGCACTGTGTCAGTGTAACAGGCTGGCAGCCTTTGCCTGAAATCCCCATCCTGCTAGCAGAGGATGACCCTGCTGGAAAAATGTGTGTTTTGCTGACTCTCTGTTGCAGGAAGCTCGGTTTACTCCAGCCACTTATAATGAGTGGAAGTGGCTCTCTTGAGAAAAAAGGAGTTGGGGTGTAGGCTGAGCAGTTTTTTAAGAGGAACACTGGGAGCAGCAATGTCTGGGAAATGGCTTGAGTTGCATTTTGGTAGTTTCATTTGGCATAAAATGAAAACTCAGGAAGGGGTTAAGTTTTGACCCACTACAAGTTGTGTGACCAAGGTATGGTGCAGGTTTGGGAAGCCACCTGCTTACAAGAAGTTGTGTTTTAAGCCTTGGAAGATTTCTTGAGCTCTGGATAAGCACAAGAAAAATCCAACTAAGTCAAATAAACATGAAAACAAAGCAAGATTGGGAACATATGAAAGAGAAAGAGGAAAAATGATTTTTTTAAAACCACGCTACCCCATCCAAGAAAGAACAGAAATTCGTATGCAGCAATTTTTACCACACACAGTGGGCTCAATACACTGTTTAAAGACGGCATGTAACCCATGTGAGAAATCCTTTTCAGCAAAACCCTCATAAAAGCACAAAATAAATTAAAAATCCCCTTATCCTGTCTTTTCAAAGCAGAGACTTAGAAATGATCCCAAATAAAAGCCTCAGATCTAGTCAACTCTAAACTTTGGGGAAACTTGAAAACTGTATGTCAGTTTTGAAGCTCAGGCCTGTCACTACTGAAAAATACACATCAAAAGCTGTGGATTACCATAAACCTATCTAACAGGAGTGTTGTGACGCTTAATCAATGAATGTTTATTAAACATTCTGAGATCCTTGAATGAAAGTTCCTATGTTGTTCATTCCCTGTGTACCTTAGAAACTCAGCTTGGCTAACAGTCCCCAGAATTGTACATCGGGGGGCAGAGCTGGTGCTAAGCATAAGCAGACTAAGCAATTGCTTAGGGCCCCGAGCAGCTCAAAGGGGGCCCCGATTTGCTTTTTTTAATTATGTGTTGGGGAGGAGGGGAAATATTCCTACTTGGGGCTCCCACCTCTTAGCCTGAGCGGAGCATTCCCAGTAATGACTCCAGATACCACAATATCAGTTGCATTAGACTAGATGGACAGACAGCCTGTAGAATTTGCTGCCACATTGGTCTTGTGATTGTTCATCTTCAGGACACGCTTCAAAGACTGTTGATTCAACCAGGCTTTTTCTGCGGGAGAGGCATCAAGGCTGGCCTTTGGGGCAGGCCCAGGGCAGCATGGTCAGGGGGCACCATGCAGCAGCACAGAGGTGCACACTGCCGACTGGCAGGTGAGCGCCACACACTTGTAGAGCTGATGCATGGTGGGGGGGAAGCAGATTTCTCCCCGCTTCCTCCCAGCAGAAGAATGGGGGGGGGGGAGAAATGGTGACATGTTCCTCACCCCCAATGTTCCTCACCACCCCTGTAGGGGGCTCTGATGGGGGAGCAAAGAGCAACACCAAGCGCTCCATGCATCCAAGTCACTTTCCAAACCTGGGCTGTGCGGCGAGGTGAGCATCAGGAACTGCTGCGCTGCTACCCTCCCCTTACGCAGCCCAGGGGTGCCAAAACACAAGGGTGCCATTTTCCCTAAAGTTGGTCCTGCGAGGCATTGTGGGAGTTCAGGAAGCTCTTGATTTTCAACAGTCAGTACTTCCGTGGTATTTACTTCATTACAGATTTCAGTAACACCCACCCACCCACTCCCCCACACACCCACCACACAGACTAAAGAGCAGAAAGCATTCTACAGTGAATCATCTCTTCACCCATCACTCCTACACCTTGAGTGTCTCAATTGCAGTAGCAAGTGCATTATTGTTCACCTGTGGAGAACAACACTGCAAAACAACCACAGTAAAAACAAACAACAAAATAATCTTATTTCATGAAGACCTAAGGCAAGAAATATGGTCAGAATGTACCTTTCTGAGCAGTAATTTTATGATAGATTTTAGTGTTGCGGAGAGCCAGATACATAAGCCTTAGGGCAGAAGTGGCTGCATAAAAGATGCTCCTGATAAATATAAATCAAATCTATATTTTAAAACAGGGAGAGTTATTTACTCTCATTCAGTTAAAACTGAGAGCATGGTTGGTAAGTGCTTATCAAACACCAATATTGAGTGCAGAAGGGAGCATAACGTGCATTTTATAAGTGACAACACATTTGGTTCTTATTTAAATGCCTGAAAGGCAACCAAATCATGCTAACCCTCATATTAGGACACACACCCCTAAATACTACACAGCACTCCCCACAAACACACATGTATTATGTATTATCTTCACAAAAGCCAGACTACTGCAAGGACAGGTAGCAGTATTGCACCACAAAGCTGCCTTCCATACATTACACCTATACCATTAAGCTAATGCCTGTGAAGTGCTTTTAAAGCACAGCACTCCTGTAGGTGTTACATAAAATATTCACTATTTTACCTCAGAGCCAGCATCCAGGCTCTAAAAACTTAGGGTGAAACCCTGGCTTCGCTTAACTGAAGTCCAGGGGAGTTTTGCCATGGATGTAAGCAGTGCCAGGATTTCACCCATAGGGTTTTAAACCTCCTTGGCTGGAGCAGGAACTTAAAAGGGAAAATGAAATGTATTCCTAAGGTACAATCGTTTGTCAGATGATGGCCCTTTTTCAGCTCTGGCCTCAGAACTGCAGATGAGCAGTAATGGCAATTTCCAATGGACACAGCCGAGGCAGGGCGCTCGCTGGAGCACTCTGGGCGCAGGAGAACGCGGGGATTTCGGCGGAGCCTGCCGAAGGCTAAAGCAGGGCAAACACCCCGGCCGATTCCCTTGTTTCGGACAGGTCAAGCTGGCATCAGAGTTTCTCAAGGTTACTGCCAGGTAAGTGTCTCACTTCAGCTCACTGCCAACATGCGTCCCTCTCACCTGCACCGGTCTCATTGGCTCCTCCACGGCACTGTTTGCCAGGGAACATGCAATCCCGCGCCGCACCCCGCGGGCAGCTGCGCCGAGCAAGCGGGCAGGGCAGCGCCAGTTCAGCCCGCTCTAGCACAGAGACCGTCTGCAGCACAAAGCCGGTGCTGCAGCTCCCAGTGGCCTGGGCGGCGGGTTCGGTGCCTGTGCCCCACCCCGGCTCCGGCTGGAGAAATGCACTACCAGGGCTGGCTCTGCCGAGGGTTGCAGCAGCCCTATGCCCAGCTGGACGGGTGCGCCTCGCCCGGCCCCACTGCCTGGTACCCAGCTCCTCTTACCTCAGGGGGACTGCCCGGCTCGACCCCGCCGCCGCCCGCAAGCAGAGGCAGCGGGCGCACGGCCGCCCCGGTCGGTGCAGCAGGCGGGGGACGCCCTGGCATTCACCCTGCCTGCCGGAGCAGCAAACCTCCGCCTCCGCCGTGCGCTCCGAAGCGGCAGCGTCAGCCGGGGAGCCGCCTGCTGCTCGCCCGAGGGATCGCAGCGCCGGCCGCCGGGGAATCCAGCCCTAGCGCTCCGGGAGAGGCTGCGCTGGGGCCAGCACCCGCGGGGACTGGAGCGGGCAGGGAGAAGGGAACAGCAGGGTGGCCTGGCTAATAAGGAAGAAAGCCGCTGGGGGCAGAGATTGGCGCGGAGGACAGCGCCGCTGGCAGGGGAGAGGGATTTGGGGTTGGGGACGAGCAGCCGGAAAGAAGTGAATTACACAGTCAGAATGAAGGAAACAAAGGGCCGGATTTTAAAGCTGGCCTTCCCACTTGTGGGCAGCGTTTTGAACGGTTTGCACTAATGGTAGCATTTAGACACCTGGCTGCACCCACAGTCCAAATAGCTACACCATCATCCCCATATTGACTGGGAACATTTCACTTCAGGACGAAATGCAGAGATAAAATTTCTCAATACTTTAAATGACTGCTTCATGGAGCAGCTGGTACGGGAACCCACAAGGGGAGAGGCAACTGTAGATTTAATCCTGAGTGGAGCACAGGAGCTGGTCCAAGAGGTGACTATAACAGGCCCGCTTGGAAATAGTGGGTGGGAAGAACATCTCAACAGCCCAACACTGTGGCATTTAATTTCAAAAGGGAGAACTATGCAAAAATGAGGAGGTTAGTTAGACAAAAGTTAAAAGGTACAGTGACTAAAGTGAAATCCCTGCAAGCTGCATGGATGCTTTTTAAAGACACCATAATAGAGGCCCAACTTCAATGTATACCCCAAATTAAGAAACATAGTAAAAGAACTAAAAAAGAGCCACTGTGGCTTAACAACCATGTAAAAGAAGCAGTGAGAGATAAAAAGACTTCCTTTAAAAAGTGGAAGTCAAACACTAGTGAGGTAAATAGAAAGGAGCATAAACAATACCAAATTAAATGCAAGAGTGTAATAAGAAAAGCAAAAGAGGAGTTTGAAGAACGGCTAGCCAAAAACTCCAAAGGTGGTAATAAAAATTTTTTTTAAGTACATCAGAAGCAGGAAGCCTGCTAAACAACCAGTGGGGCCCCTTGATGATCGAGATACAAAAGGAGCGCTTAAAGACGATGAAGTCATTGTGGAGAAACTAAATGGATTCTTTGCTTCAGTCTTCATGGCTGAGGATGTTAGGGAGATTCCCAAACCTGAGCCGGCTTTTGTAGGTGACAAATCTGAGGAACTGTCACAGATTGAAGTGTCACTAGAGGAGGTTTTGGAATTAATTGATAAACTCAACATTAACAAGTCACCAGGACCAGATGGCATTCACCCAAGGGTTCTGAAAGAACTCAAATGTGAGGTTGCAGAACTATTAACTAAGGTTTGTTACCTGTCCTTTAAATCGGCTTCGGTACCCAATGACTGGAAGTTAGCTAATGTAACGCCAATATTTAAAAAGGGCTCTAGAGGTGATCCCGGCAATTACAGACCGTCGGTACCAGGCAAATTAGTCAAAACAATAGTTAAGAATAAAATTGTCAGACACATAGAAAAACATAAACTGTTGAGCAATAGTCAACATGGTTTCTGTAAAGGGAAATCGTATCTTACTAATCTATTAGAGTTCTTTGAAGGGGTCAACAAACATGTGGACAAGGGGGATCCAGTGGACCTGGTGTACTTAGATTTCCAGAAAGCCTTTGACAAGGTCCCTCACGAAAGGCTCTTATGTAAATTAAGCTGTCATGGGCTAAAAGGGAAGGTCCTTTCATGCATTGAGAACTGGTTAAAAGACAGGGAACAAAGGGTAGGAATTAATGGTAAATTCTCAGAATGGAGAGGGGTAACTAGTGGTGTTCCCCAAGAGTCAGTCCTCGGACCAATCCTGTTCAACTTATTCATAAATGATCTGGAGAAAGGGGTAAACAGTGAGGTGGCAAAGTTTGCAGACAATACTAAACTGCTCAAGATAGTTAAGACCAAAGCAGACTGTGAAGAACTTCAAAAAGATCTCACAAAACTAAGAGATTGGGCAACAAAATGGCAAATGAAATTTAATGTGGATAAACGTAAAGTAATGCACATTGGAAAAAATAACCCCAACTATACATACAATATGATGGGGGCTAATTTAGCTACGAGTCAGGAAAAAGATCTTGGCGTCATCGTGGATAGTTCTCTGAAGATGTCCACGCAGTGTGCAGAGGTGGTCAAAAAAGCAAACAGGATGTTAGGAATCATTAAAAAGGGGATAGAGTATAGGACTGAGAATATATTATTGCCCTTATTTAAATCGATGGTACGCCCACATCTCAAATACTGCGTACAGATGTGGTCTCCTCATCTCAAAAAAGATATACTGGCACTAGAAAAGATTCAGAAAAGGGCAACTAAAATGATTAGAGGTTTGGAGAGGGTCCCATATGAGGAAAGATTAAAGAGGCTAGGACTCTTCAGCTTGGAAAAGAGGAGACTAAGGGGGGATATGATAGAGGCATATAAAATCATGAGTGATGTGGAGAAGGAAAAGTTATTTACTTATTCCCATAATACAAGAACTAGGGGTCACCAAATGAAATTAATAGGCAGAAGGTTTAAAACAAATAAAAGGACGTTCTTCTTCATGCAGCACACAGTCAACTTGTGAAACTCCTTACCTGAGGAGGTTGTGAAGGCTAGGACTATAACAGTGTTTAAAAGAGAACTGGATAAATTCATGGTGGTTAAGTCCATTAATGGCTATTAGCCAGGATGGGTAAGGAATGGTGTCCCTAGCCTATGTTTGTCAGAGGATGGAGATGGATGGCAGGAGAGAGATCACTTGATCATTGCCTGTTAGGTTCATTCCCTGTGGGGCACCTGGCATTGGCCACTGTCGGTAGACAGGATACTGGGCTAGATGGACCTTTGGTCTGAACCGGTATGGCCGTTCTTATGTTCTTATTAAGCAGTTAGAATCAGGTTTAAAAATTTGTGTTCTAAGTCCTGCCTCCTAAAGTACCCTTGATTTGATGTATGGATATACCCTTAGACCTGGCTACATTGCCCAGCCAGGAAGGTTTAGGCCTGATCCTACAATCAGTTACAATAGGGTTGCCACTTCTGAGTTAAAAAAATAAAAACAGACATTCAGAACTGGGGTTAGCCCATAAAACTGGACAACGGGCAGTGTACAGGAGCCCCATTACACATTTCCCCAGGACAACTATCTCAAAAAAGGAACAACCCTGCAAAGACCTGGACAGGTGGCAACCCTTGCAGCTATGTACTCTGTAGCTTAAAAATCAAACCTTGAAACATGGGCAGGTTTAGTTTATGACAAGATGACAAGGGGTTGGGAGGGAAAGTTCTTCACTTGAGGGGAGAAGAACACACATTTCTCTGGCAGGTTGATATTTTTTTCTGGCTTTGAAACTGTTCAGGTGTGTGGAATCTTAAAATAAGTCCTGGGCAGAGAAGGCAGGTGAGCTGACCAAAGATTCATTTATTATAACACATCTTCAAATGTAGGTGTCCAATTATGTTTCTAGTCACCTATAATTTTAGGCAGCTAGATAATTGAATCACTTAATTCACATAACTTCCCTTTTGGTGTTATCTGCTTCCACTCTTGTGCTTGACTATATACTCTTCACAAGTACAGAATGTATCTTGGAACTACTGAGATATATATGCAATTAAACAAATCATGTTAGCAATACTTCTAACCCCAGTATTTTGCTCTCTGAGACCCTCCAGATGTACAGTTGATCTGGGGAAAAACAGCAGGGAGGCAGCCCTGAGAGGCTGAAGAAATCTTGAGTCAGCAATCAGAAAACCTAGAGAGGACTACTAAATTAACTACTAAAGTATAGTAACATTCACAGTTTCTAGTCTGACATCCTACCAATGAAAGAAATCTTAGCTCTAGGGGTATAGGACTGTGAAATAAATTTAGTTCTCCAGATAGCACTAATTTTCTTAAGCATAAAGTAAAGGCTGAAGAGATAAAACTAACAGACTGAATTACTGATGACACATCTGACAATATAAACTGAGAAGACTCCTTTTTACACTATGTGAGAAGATGTTTATAAATGTATTGTACATGCATACATAAATGCATTCAAAACCAAATTAGCAAAAAGCTATCAATATAATATTGTCCAATAAACTCAGAAAACTGAAAGGATGAAATGCTGTAGTAAAAATAAGATAAGCACCAATAGATGATCGTATGATTAACCCAGTTCAGCACCAACATGCAGCCGTTCTTTGTCCATCTCACAGTCCACTGGACATCTGTCTTTTCCTATCTGTCTATCAAAATAAAATGGATTTTCAGAATGTTGCCAAAGTGCTGACGTATCATCTTCCAATTTGCTTGAGGAACTACAAGACCACTGACAGATTTCTGTCAGGAACTGATATCTACATTTCTTGTTTCTCACTGTGGAAATAACATGAAAGGAGAAGTGGTGGAAACTTTCCCATGCATAATTGCAGCCTCTGCTTAATCGTTTTTATGAAAAATACTCTTGATTAGCTTTAAAATTATATAGAAACCCATAATAAGTAATAAAACACAATGTTAAAGCACAGGTAACTTTTTGAAACAATTCAGCATGATAATTTATCCTTTCACATCTTAACAGCTAAATTAAGATAGAATCCTATTTTCAACTGCTACACTGCCTGTTAGAACAAAAGAAAGCAATGCATGATTATAGCTTTGAGAAGAAAGGATTTTAAATAGGAGTGTCCATTGTCTCAATAGTGGACTTTAATAAGAATATTTATATAGCACCTTTCACTCAGAGAAAGCTCTCAAAGTACTTTACAAAGTTTACATACTTTTTCTGTTTTACTTAGAAATTAATACAATGTGTGATTTATGAGGTGGCACAAGGTATGGGGCACTTTACAGACATATTAGAAAACAAAGTGTAAACCTCGTGACAAATTTACAAAATCAGGCATAGCACAATAGACAACAAAAACCTGACATGATTTGTTTAAGTGTACATGTATCTTAGTAGTTCCAAGATACCTTCTGTATTTTTAAAGAGTATATAGTCAAACACAAGAGCGGGAGCAGATAACACCAACATGGAAGTAATGTGAAATAAGTGATTTAGCGATATAGCTGGATGACAAATGGGTACCTAAAATTATAGGTGACTAGAAACATAATTAGGCACCTACATATGAAGATGTGTTGAGTCATGTCATAAATGAATCTTTGGTCAGCTCATCTGCCCTCTCTCTCCGGGGCTTATTCTAACACCCCAAAACCCCTGAACAACTTCAAAGCCATAACAAAATTAACTTGCCAGAGAATTGTGTGTCCTTCTCCCCTCAAGTGAAGAACTCTCCCTCCCTACCTCTTATCACCTTGTCATAAACTAAACCTGACAATGTTTCAGGGCTAGCAAGATTCAATCCCTGGGCCTGTGCCAGCTTTCCTATACCTAAAAATGCTGTAATTTTAATTTTAAATGATATTTTGGGGTAGAGAAAAGATACCTTTTTTAGAGGTTTTTATGGCTTGCTTTAAGATCTGTATAGTTGCGTGCTGGTAACCAAGGCTTTCAAAGCTAGGGGATATGAAAAAAGTCCCAATATATTTTAAAAGTCAAAGGCATTCCCAAAATAGTGTTTCTAGTTAACTTATGTGGCATATACAGAATGCATGATGGTGTGGTTGTACTGTAAAGGTTTTAACAGCATTCTCATGGGATCACCTACATAAATCATTTGATACCATGCCAATAAAATCTTTGTAATCACACTAATGACATATATATACTATACCATGTATTCTCTAAATCCAAAACCCATATAAAAATATACAGATATATGTACACATGCTGTAAATTCTCTTCCTTCAGATCCCTCCTTAAACAGTTGCTTCACCTGCCTCTAAAACGCAGCAATTTCAGAGCTATTCCTGCTAAACTTTGCAGGTATTACAGCATCTTTAACAATGGCTGATGATTAGGATCTCTGCTTAGGTCTCAATCTGCTTAGCTTGTGCCATGACTAGAACTAGGGCTATGATTTTGGCATGGAAATTTTTAGTAAATGTCATGGCAGAAGTTCAGGTAAAAACAGTAAGTCATAGAAAGGTCACCAAATAATATAGTTTTTGCTACATCAGTATGCACAAGAGTATAGTAAGGGTGCTGAAAGGTGAGGCAGGCAGGGAGAGGAGTCTGAAGAGCAAGCCCACCCTGCAGTCACCCTTAGCTGCAGGGTCACAGCAGTGTGCCAGGTCATAATGCCACTCTGTGTGGGGGCCTAATCAAATGTGTTTTTACAGCCATTTCCAAGATTGCTCAGAATTTATTCAAATTCACAATTTCTGTGATCACCATAATCTTCATGACAAAATCGTAGTCCTTACTAGAACATATCTTGAGATCAAATATTGTTGCAATACAACATGGGAGAATATCAGTTCCCATCACAGGCTCTTTGAATGAGTTAACAGCAATATGTCTTTTGACTACCAATGGGCCAGGTCATTCTCTTATTCTTTTTTAAACATCTACCCATTTCAAAGTCTCATTAATAATGAGCATAATGTAATTCCCTTTTAGAAGTATGGTGATAAGTTGGACATTCAATTCCTTGTGACAGACATATGATAGATGGCTGCTTCTTGTCCCCATATTTTCAGTTCTCAGAACTGTTCAAAGGTTGAAAGCATGAGACTTTTAGACAGGGCCGCCTGGGGGGGGGCGGCAATTTGCCCCAGGCCCTGGGCCCCGTGAGCTCTGACCCGGCGGCGGTCTGGGTCTTCGGTGGCGGGGAGCCCTTCAGTGCTGCCGAATACGCAGAGCAACTGAAGGGCCCCTTGCTGCCGAAATGCCACCTAAGACCTGGACCGCCGCCGGGTGAATACAAGCGCCACAGCTCCCCTGAATCCTCTGGGCAGCCCTCTTTTAGACTATGGAGCTAATTTCATATCCTGTCTTATTCTGACAGATTTCACATGGGAACTAATAGCAGAAAATTTTGTTTCTCACCATGTAACTAATAAATCGTTTGAAACACTCATTAATGTCACTGCTGCCTCCTGTGCCACCTGGTTATTGGAGTAAACAAGCATCAGTTTTCCTTTTTATCATAGTAGATAGCTTTTCCCCTTCCCTCCCTTGAATTACCTAGTGGTGCAAGTAATGGGGCAAACTCATTCCTGATATAACTCCATTAGATTCAGTGGACCAGAAATGAATTTAGCCCCGATAACTCCCTGCTGGAGAGGTGAATCATCTAGCTACTGCAAATGACTTTATTGTGCTCACCACTTTTACGTATGTATTTCAGTATATTCCAATAATTACAATGGCCGGTAATAGACAAAATGTAATGTATTAAAATAATCCACAGGTGTCAGCTCTCATTTGTAAGACAGGAACTGAAAAGAGTGGATTTAAGAAGCATACACATTGGAGTTTATATTTTGCACTATATCAATTTCATCCTCAAGCATTCTCTTGTAGCTTCAAAAAATTGAAAGTTTTTTTTAAATGTACTCCTTCTAAAGAAATGATCCTGTGTGTGTGGCTCCTTGAGATGCTGCATATAGCTCTCATGGAGTCCACATCTCATGAACAGGTCTGGTCTCAGGCAGACCAAGTGAAGATCACAAGGATGCTTGTAGGGATATTAAAGAAGGTTTATATTAAACATGGTTTATATGAGAAATGATTTATTGATTTATTGTTAATTAATACTTTATAACTTAAGGTTTATGTTAGAAGTAAATTTGTGATTCCCAACATTTAGCTTCTAACCTGCAAGCCTCCAGCTGTGTCTGTGTAAAGCTTGCTCAAAGAGATACTTGGTATAAAACTTGTTAAGCTCAAAGAAATACTTTGTATAAAACTTGTTAAACATTAATTATCTCTAAGTAAGCCAAAACAGTAGCTGTTATAGTGTATAGATAGAGACCCCCACCCTCTGTAAGTTTTCATCTCACTTTATCTTTGCTTGTTAAAAGACAGGGAGTCTCACATAAATTGGTAACACCCCAAAAAGTAAAGAGACAGTGAAATAGATGTGATTAACATAGAGAATGTATGTGAATGAATGGTTAGGGAGTCACCAGCCTGAAGAATTCAGTGTCAGCTGAAGAAGGTGTCAAGTGGGATCAACCAGATGACCCCCGGAGGGCAAACTGGAATCCACCCACCACACCTCAAAGGAAGGAAAAACAAAGCATCTGACAACATGGAGCCAGCCACCTGCTGATTGATTTAGCAACAGCAAAATGAAGCAACTCCTATGAACTAACATAGGGAAAAATCCATATAAAACTGGACTCTAAAGAATAAGGACTTTGAGTCTATGGTTCTGCTGCCAGCCTCCAGGAGCATCAGATGCATCTGACACAGACTCGGCTCCATCCTCATGACCAAGATACCTGGCCAGTAACTTGGCATGAGCAACATCTAGGCTGGTAACTATAACATCTATACAGAACCTGAATGAATGATTGTGTGGATGAATATATGTGTGTGTGTGTGTGTGTGTGTATAAGGAATAAGTAGTAATGGAAACAAGTAGGAAAACATTGTCTTTTGTTTTGTTATGGTATTTACAATAAATGTGGCATCTTTGCCTTATCCCTCTTAATAAGATCCTGCTGGTTTTTATTATATTGGTACAACATGCTCCCCATGTCTCACACATAGGAGACAACCCAGGCAGCCTTGAGCAAACAAGCCAAAGCTGCTTGGAGCCTCTGAAGTCCCCTCACACAGAAACAAGAAAAACAAAAGAGATGAGAAACCTTGTTTTCCTCTCAGCAGTCAGAATGGGATTGGAAAATGGTATAAATGGTGTTTTAGTGTAGTGTGTTGGCTTGAGGTTGCACTGTGATGATTTATTGGCATCAATATGATGAATTACCTCGCTATGATGCAAGGTCACAAAGCAAATATTTTAATGGTAGGTAAGGATTAGGGTTGTCAACTTTCTAATCACACAAAACCAAACACCCCCCCAACCCCCACTCGCTCCAATCCCCCCTCTCTCCATTGCTCGCTCTCCCCCACCCTCACTCACTTTCACCGGGCTAGGTCAAGAGGTTGGGTTGTGGGAGGGGGTGAGGGCTCTGGCTGAGGGTGCGGGCTCTGGTGAGGGGCCGGGTACTCAGGGCTAGGGCAGGGTATTAGGGCAGAGCGGGATGCAGGCTCTCGGAGCGGGAGGACTCCGGACTGGGGCAGGGGTTGAGGTGCAGGAGAGGGTTCGGAGTGTGTGGTCCCAGCAGCGCTTACCGCGGCTCCTAGGAAGCAGCTGCAGGTCCCTGCAGTGCAGCCCCTAGGTGCATGGGCGGCCACGGAGGCTCCACACACTGTTCTCGTGCCCACAAGTGCTGCCCCTGCAGCTCCCATTCGTTGCAGTTCCCGGCGAACGGGAGCAGTGGAGCCAGTACTTGGGGCAGGGCAGTGCACGGAGCCTCCCTGGCCACCCATGAGTCTAGGGGCTGCAAGGACCTGGTGGCCGCTTCCGGGAGCCGCACAGAGCTAGGGCAGGCAGGGGGCCTGCCTTAGCCCCAGGCACCCCTGCACCGCTGAACGGAGCCACAAGGATCCCTTTTCGACCGGGCATTCCGGTCAAAAAACGGATGTCTGGCAACCCTAGTCAGGATGCCACTTCACCACATTCTGACTGTGTGTGACTCCAATCACTGACAAAGTGGCTCTATTGCCCTTTAAGGTCAAGGATCAGTATACTAGACCCCTTCAGAATCCTGAGAGAGGAGATCAGTGTTGGAAAGCTAACTGAAAGAGGTAGGTATTAATGAGAAAGAGGGCTCTTCGTACATGGGGGAAAGGATGCTGTTCAAAAATCAAAAAGTAAACAGGTAATAAAGGGAATTCAGAAGATTTCACAAGTGACTGTCAAATCTGGGGCAGTGAGGGTCAAATCGGAGGCAATATCTTCTCAATTCCTTGCCCCTAAGTATAGGAAGCTATTAAGACTCATCTGAAGTATTATATAGGTGTTCAGGTTGTACAGCTCTTTGCTTGTTATCTGGTAGTTTGCATTCTACAATGTAAGATTCTGGAAGAACTCCTAATATCTCTGGATAACATCCTAATAGGACATTATCATAGAATCATAGAAGATTAGGGTTGGAAGAGATCTCAGGAGGTCATCTAGTCCAATCCTCTGCTCAAAGCAGGACCAACACTAACTAAATCATCCCAGCCAAAGCCTTAAAAACCTCTAAGGATGGAGATACTACATAAAAACAGCCATACTGGGTCAGACCAAAGGTCCACCCAGCGCAGTATTCTGTCTATCGACAGTGGCCAATGCCAGGTGCCCCAGAGGGAGTGAACCTAATAGGTAATGATCAAGTGGTCTCTCTCCTGCCGTCCACCTCCACCCTCTGACAAACAGAGGCTAGGGACACCATTCCTTACCCATCCTGGCTAATAGCCATTAATGGACTTAACCTCCATGAATTTGTCTAGTTCTCTTTTAAACCGTGTTATAGTCCTAGCCTTCACAACCTCCTCAGGCAAGGAGTTCCACAGGTTGACTCTGCACTGTGTGAAGAACTTCCTTTTATTTATTTTAAACCTGCTGCCCATTAATTTCATTTGGTGGCCCCTAGTTCTTATATTATGCGAACAAGTAAATACCTTCCTACCTTCCTAGGTAACTCATTCCAGTGCTTCACCACCCTCCTAATGAAATAGTGTTTCCTAATATCCAACCTAGACCTCCCTCACTGCAACTTGAGACCATTGCTTCTTGTTCTGTCATCTGCTGAGAACAGTCTATCTCCATCCTCTTTGGAACCCCCCTTCTGGTAACTGAAGGCTGCTATCAAATCCTCCCTCACTCTTCTCTTCTGCAGACTAAATAACCCCAGTTCCCACAGCCTCTCCTCATAAGTCATGTGCCTCAGCCTCGTAATCATTTTAGTTGCCCTTCGCTGGACTCTCTCCAATTTGTCCACATCCCTTCTGTAGTGGCGGGACCAAAACTGGATGCAATACTCCAGGGGTGGCCTCACTGATGCCAAATAGAGGAGAATAATCACTTCCCTAAATCTGTTGGCAATTCTCTTATTAATAAAGCCCAATATGCCATTGGCCTTCTTGGCAACAATGGCACACTGCTGACTCATATCTAGCTTCTCGTCCATTGTAATCCCCAGGTCCTTTTCTGCACAACTGCTGCTTAGCCAGTCGGTCCCCAGCTGTAGCGGTGCATAGGATTCTTCCTTCCTAAGTGCAGAACTTTTATGCACTCAACCTCTGGACCTGAAGACTCTCTTGTTGTCCTCCTCTGTAATCTAGAATTTAGTAGTGTTATTAACACCTTAAGAGTCCCTAAAGGTCAAGCCATTTTATTTCAATCAATATGTACTAACACACACAGAACTCTTATAGTATTATAGCTTTATTGCAAGGTATATTTTGGATGAGGGCAGAGAATTCCTAATCATTTTCCAGTTTATTTTCCTCTGTCCCTGTCCCTACCAACTTACTTTTCATTGCAAATCTAATAAGCTCATAAAACCTGTGATGCTGAGTGAGCACATGCAGAAAACACAAAAATTCACCTCTCAAGGGACAGCAGGGACATGAGAACCAATGTCCTCTAGCTGTTAAAACCAAAGCACAGAGTCCTGAGTACCAGATCTCATTCTTCCACTGAAAATCTGCTACCACATTCAGAAAGTTGAAGCCAATCTGAAACTAGATTAGTCACTGAAATAGAGATACAGAAAGGAAGAAGTGATGCAGTTTGAACATCAAACAGAACTTTCAAATATTTGTTTTTTAAAAGCATCAGGAAAAATGAAAAAAGAGATAGGAGAAGGGAAGCATTGCGTGAAATACAAGCCAGCATTTTGCATGATTATTTTTTGTGAAGAAAGGAAACCAATGTCTGAGCTAAACAATTGATTGAAATATGGAAACTCACACTGGGTTTTGACTGAAAAGATTCAAGGATGTTCTCTTGAAAGAAATTCATATAATATTTAAAATTATTTTTCCAATACTTGTTTGTTCTGTAAGAAAGATCAAAGCAATAGGAGGATAAAAATACCATAAATCCATTGCATATCAGCATAGGTATGAAGCTAATTGCATTATCACTGTCACCATATACAACCAGAGGAATTTCATTGTGCTCATTTCAAATCCCTCTCATAATGCCATTCTAAAAATAAAAACCCTCTGAATAAATTATTTCAGTAAATTTGAAGGTTTTACTGAGTTTAAAATTCTAATGTAATCTCCCAAATTGCTACAGAATTTACCAGCTTTTCTTTATCAGATTTCCCCCCCGTTCTTAATATTTCTACCTTAGCCACGGACAGTCACTTCTTATGAGTGTATGTGGTATATTTTAGAATGAGTATGGTGCAATGTCAGTAATCCTGAGCCTTCAAGATTACAATTACATCCAACGAGGGGCTGAGCCAACTCAGCTACTACGGAAATCAATGGGAGTTCAGCGTTCTAGGCAATGTCACAGCCTGAATGATTAAATCATATGTATCCACCCAGAATAGACAAGACTTTCAGGAAGTCTTGCATTTGAAAATGAAAGAGCACAGAGGCCTTGAACCTGATGTATAGTACCTTAAGAATAGCGAATAAAGAAAACAGCAATAAAGAAATCCAGCTAAACAACCTACCAACCAGAATGCTGAATCCTGTCAAACCAATATCAATAGTGAAATGTTTTGAAATAGTTTTTAACTATAATTGGCATTTTTGAAACTGCTAGTGTCACAGTTAGTCAACACTAAAACCCCCTCTTCTTCCGATTGTTAAAATAATATTACAAAGGGCAGACATTGTTTTACAGGCACATGGCCTTGGGTTTATCCTCTCTTGAGTGTTCATGCTGCTGATAAACACAGATGATGTCATTTGTCTGGAAGACAGCTTTTACCAGTGTCATGATGCCTTGTGTGATATGGAGTAGAGTGGTAAATAAGTCCTCTATACTCTGGGTGTGACACACAGCGTTTTTTATAAGGAGGAGAGGAAAATAAAACAGTAAATAGAGCAACAAATATACACGAAATATTCTCACACACAAAATGGCTTTTGGATAAGCTAAAGAAAGCAGCCTAGAGTGTTCCTAACCCTTTCAGCATTGGTCCCATCTATAAGATGAACTGTCCTTTGGTTTGGATAATTACACAAAACAAAACAAACTCCAAGGGTGAAATCCTGATTCTATTGAAGTAAATTGTATTTTTGCTATTGACTTCATTGGGACCAGGATTTCAGCTCTAACACAGACACTAACCACAAACATTAGGTTTTAAATAAGAGAAATGGAACAAGAAAAGAAAAAACAGCTTCAGGGTGGCTACTCTTGAAACCTGTGCTGCACCATGTTAATCTTGTTATTACTCAAAATTAAAAAGGAAAGTAGCAGGAGCATAGGGAAGAGTAAGGATAGAACACCTTTATTCCTTGGAGTGCTTTGGGGCATGAGGTATTTCAGGTTTTCCTGTGACAACCAGTAATAGGCTCAGAAATTTTATTTGCAAGTAAAAATGTTGTTTCATATTTGCCTATTTTACAGTAGATGTGGTTGTGCCCCAATTTGTGAATGAAAACTAACGTATTTAGTATCATATATTAGAAAATTAATGTATTTAAGACCTTCTCTCCCCCACCACACACACACATCCATAGTGTAAAAGTCTTACAGGACTTAACGGAGGAAACAAATAGGGTTCTTTAGTTGGAATTCTATTGATATTAATTTTAAAATGTTTTGAATTTAAGAGCTATAAATCTCTGCTGTAGAATTCTATAGATTGTCTTAAATTTTAATAGAAAGATTGTTGTTATTCTTTATTAAATTCTGTAGGACTTTTCCATAAGGGACCTTTTTAACTCCAGATCAGGATAGTTGGGTTCTCTATAACCTACATCAAAATAAAATAGAGAAAAAAGGATCTCCTTGTTAATATTTACTATTACAACATCAGGGTGTCAGAAGGCATTTTGGATATGGACATAGGAGAACTATATTTCAAGATTACCTGCTTCTCCTGTACCAGCTCAGAATGTTTTATGGGTTGAGTACAAATCTTCAAGAAAGCACTAATTTAAGATTTCTATGATCTCTTCATGAGCTAAAATATTTTACAGCCAGTATTTTTTAAGCTCTAGAAGATATCTGAGGAAATCTGATTTGAAAGACTAACTCTTGATTTGGTCTCATTTCACTTGGCAAAGCACAGCCAATAAGAAATCATTTGATGAAGAGACATTGTAGTGGCATATTCCTACTGTCCTTTGTTAGACTAGAATGGTTGTAACTATGGCAACATCTTTTCTCCAGACCAAAGTTCAGTTATTTTACAACTTTGTTACCACTGCTGTTAGTTCAAAGTTTACTGGCATAATTTTCTACCAGTACAAAACTAGGTCTACAATCTCTAACAGCAGGGAACAGTGTCTTTCAGCGTGGAGCTCTCATTAACAAGACTAAAGAAACAAGAAAAGTATAACCTGCACTACAGGAAAACACATCTCTCTGATAAAATGCCATCCAGAAGAAAAAAAATGATGTTTGCATCTGCCTGTTTTACTAGTATTTGGTCTTTTGTAATAGTCTGCCTTGTTCTTGCAAACAAAAACTGGGTCTCGAGTAATGTTAACTTTACCGAAGGAAATTCAAGTGCTATTATAACCGTCACATATGGGGTTTTTGAAGGTGTGTGTTCAAAGAAGGTGATTGGTGGACTTGAAACGCCAGCAAAAAATTTCCAAGGTAACTACTATAGTGAATATAAATAGATACTGTTATGTTTTCTTACCTTGATACATTTCATTTTAGCAGATACTATGAAGAGCAGTTCATGTCTTTTATTTGTTTATACTGTTTATACATATAATATTTTTATTGAAGACAAGAGTATTTACATACTAACATTATGGGACTTAGGAGAGTTGTAAAAACAAGCGAACAATAGTACAGCATATGATAGCAGCAACACATTTGCAAACAGAAAGCCGTTCACATTATCCAGGATCTTGTTAGTTCATAGCTTTGTCTGTGGGAAGTATCAAGGTAAAAGGGAAACAGTTGTATTAAAAACAGCAAGTCTAAGTTTGCAAAAGCTTTTAGTCAATAGCAGAAAAGTAGTTACTGCTCATTTTATTATCATTTTTATTACAAATTATTTCAAACCTAAAAGATAATACAGTTGTTGCTGATTAGGAATGATATATTGTCTTTGTATTTATTGTGATTTATATAATGATTACCTATCCTAGCCTCTAGGTTTTTTCTTTTTTTTCTCCAGATTATTAAGGTGAAATTCATGGTTTGCTATTTCAAAAAATTTATATAGAAAGTTTGTTACTTGCTCAACTCCCATTCACAAGATCACACCCTATGTGATTACTGACAGGGAAAAATCTAGAGCACTGGAAATATACATACTAAATAAGTCTAGATAAATGAATACAAAAACTAAAGAGAGAAAAATGCCTGGAATAGACAATTATGTTTTACGTATTGTTTTTATATAAAACACGAAATACATACAGTGTTCTGACCAAAATGCTAGGTTTAAAACAGTAATTTTATTCTAAAACATGATTGTCACAAGTTTTATGTTAAATTGTTTAAATATTTTACAGCCTATCAATGCCAATATAAATATTTTGGCAAAATTTGTATAAATTGATTGTCATTTTAGTTAGGTATTGTGGGGGGAAATATTATTAATGGATAATATTCACGTGTAGCCTTTTCTTTTAAGGCTCCTTCCTTTTAACATGTAAATAATGGAGTCAGTCTGTTCAACATATAAACTAGTATTTTTAAAAATCTTTTATGTTTGCATGTTACTGTGGCTATCTAATGCTAGCAATTCCTTTTTGACTAACATCACACTATGGAATATACCTGGCAATGTGAGCTTGACATACACCTTTGATAGTGATGTTTCTTCATGAAACTACCAAAGGGTGCCTTTAAACATTCCACTTTGATAAACTATGACGTGAGATTTCCAAAACAACTCAGGGAATTAGAATAAGTAGTGTTTTTCCACCCAGACACATATTAGACTTTACCACATCTAAAAATGTCCAATAGATGGGTCACAGCTGAACTCTACACTTATATACAAGTCTGATTTTTCTGTATCTTCAGTTCTTCATATTTATTCTCACTAGTAAATGTACCATAGGACAGGAGGAGGACAGGCAAAAGGCAGAAAAGAAAGCAGAAAAAGTGAGAGGTACCAAAAAAAAAAAAAGGAGAGAGAGAGAGAATACAGATAGGCTTGGCAGAATTCAATTTTTATATTGTTATAATTTTGTTGGATAATTTGGATGTTTATTTTTAAGAATATTTTCAATGTTTGTCCATTATGTTTTCACAGTTGTGGGAAATTATTGGGGGTGTCAGACAATTATTTAATTACGGTAGATGTTAAAATTCAAAAAGTTAAAGCTTTATACTGTTTGAACACATATTGTCAACATCACATGTCCAAATATACAAAGTAAATACCCTTAAATCAACCTTTAGCAAGTTCCTAACTAGTATTTTTCTTACTTTGCCTACATATATTTCAGTTATTGGTGGAAATATTTTTTCATCGGTTTGTGTATGTTTGGTGAAATTGATGTTACTAAATTTACTGATAAAAATCTGATCCTTCCAAGTCTAGATATAGACAAGAAGAGGGGAAAATGAGAAAAGAGAGGGAAAAACAATGAAGGATGAAGTTTTACCTAGGGGAACCATGAAGAAAGATGCTATAAATATAAGACAAGCAAATATTAGAAAAAATATGTTAGAAAAAGCAAAGTGGACATAGTAAAATGGAGCAGCATAAATAGAGTCATAAATAAGATCTCAGTTAGGCACCAATTCTGCTTAGCTTACACACTTAACTTTATGCACTGTGAGAAGTTCTGTTGACATCGGTGGAAGCACTCTGCACAAAAGGTAGGCATGTAGGTAAGTGTTTGCAAGGATCAGGGCCTTACACTGGATTTTACACCAGTGTTACTCCATTGACTTCAAATGAGCTATTGTGATGTACTCATTTGAACAAGAGAAGAGAAGCAAGCCACAAAACCTATTAAAGTTGGGGAAGAATGGTTTAAAACAATTAGCAGACAAGATATATAGATTATAGATTATTTTATATATCATACTTTGTTCACGCATGAGTGATTTTTTTTGGTATTATTTTTCTGTTAGTTCATTTGAGAGTATAACAATGGTCTGGTTTCACCCACACCACATAGTTGTCAGTGCATTTGGTGCACTGGATGAGGTACACCATGTGTGATAGGCATGTGTAGAACCCATGGATTTTGAAAGGTGTGTTGCAGGGAATGGGAGAAGAATACTGGTGATTGTAGAAGTGGAGATATGTCTTCAAATTTTGCATGTGTTGTTCTGGCAAGATCTGGTGCCGCTTTGAGGTCTATGGAGAAATTTCTTCTAATGATAAAGAGCTTGGGGAGATTGTGGTAGTGTTTGAAGGCAAGAAGAGATGGTTTGGGAAAGATTTTCTTTCAAGATGTGGTCCCCATCAATTATGGATTGTAATTGCTTGATTATATCCCATATTGGTTCCAGTGTAGGGTGGCAGGTGAAGTTGTGGTGAAAAATCCATGAGGGAAGCTAGGTTGTCTGTCCAGAGGAAAAAAATATCATTAATGTATCTCAGTGTAATGGCGCCCGCCTAGCTCCTCCACAAAACTCAGTCAGAGACCACTCAAAGTGTATGTACCAGTGCTCTTTTAATCTTGTGCCAGTTCCCACCACCTGCTATATACATTGTCTTCAGGCCAACACCCTGGGGGACCGCTAGCTTCCCCAGCTAGCAGGGATCTAGAGCCACACGCTCCTCCCCTTCCTGTGTCCCCCCTTGCCAGCTTTATATGGCTGACTGGCTGATTAGGCCCGCAGGTGCCAATGCTCAAGTAATCAGAGCGTAGTCTCCGCTGCCAGCCCCAACTAATCTCCTTAATTGGAGAGGGGCTAACAGGGACCTGGCCAGGCTCCCCTGGCCAGCACCCTGTTACACTCAGGTATATAGTTGATTTCATAGTATATTTTTTTCAGAAATTCTTCCTCAAGGTGATCCAGGAAGAGACATTGGCATATTGAGGAGCCATCCTACTATCCAGGGCTGTTCCTATGGTTTGGACAAAGTATTTATTGTTAAATGTGAAGTTGTTATGGGTGAAGATGAAATGGATGAGTTTGACAATGTGTTTGCCATGGATTTCTGAATGTTGTAAATTATCTTGTAGGTATTTGAGGCAGGCAGTGATTCCATCATGGTGCGGGATGTTGGTATATAAGAAGGTGACATCCATGGAGGCAAGGGTGGAGTTCTGGGGGAGGTTGTTAATGTTGCGGAGTTTCTGGAGGAAGTCAGTACTGTTTCAAAGGAAGCTGGCTCTTTGGGTGGTGAGTGGTTTGAGGATGAAGGAGAGTAACCAATGTGCAAACTAGTGCACATTGGAAAATATGATCCCAATTATGTGTACAAAACAATGAGGTCTAAATTAGTTATTACTACCCAAGAAAGAGATCTTGGAGTCATTGTGGATAGTTCTCTGAAAACATCTGCTCAATGTACAGCCGTAGTAAAAAAGCTAACAAAATGTTAGGAACCACTAGGAAAGGGGCAGATAATAAGGCAAAAAGATTATAAAGCCACTGTGTAAATCCATTGGGAATACTGAATGCAGTGCTGGTCACTCCATCTGAAAAGAGATACATTAGAAATGTACAAGTTACAGAGAAGGGTAACAAAAATGATTCAGGGTATAGAACAGCTTCCATATGAGGAGAGATTAAAAAGACAGACTATTCAGCATGGAAGAGAGAAGACAGAGGGTGGGGGAGATATGATAGAAATCTGTGAAATCATGAATGGTGCAGAGACAGTGAATAAGGAAATGTTATTGACCTCTTCATATAACACAAGAACTAGGTGATCACCTGACTAAACTAATAGGCATCTGGTTTAAAACAAACAAAAGGAAGTACTTCTTGACACAATGAACAGTCAACATGTGGAACTCATTGCCAGGGGATGTTGTGAAGGCCAAAATTATAAATGGATCTAAAATAGACTTAGTAATTCATGGAGAATAGGTCTATCAGTAGCTATTAGCCAAAATGGTCAAGCAGCCGAATGCTCTGGGTGTCCCTAGATCTCTGACTGCCAGTTGCTGGGACTGGACAACAAGATCTGGATCACTTGATGATTTCCCTATTCTGTTCATTCCCTTTGAAGTATCTGCCATCAGCCACTGTTGGAAGAAAGGATACTGGGCTATATGGGCATTTGGTCTGACCCTGTATGGCAATTCTTATGTTCTCATGATTTCTAGGAGTCCTGATACTCCTTTGGTAAGAGTGGTGTAGCCAGATGTGATGGGTCTGCCTTGGTTCCCTTATCTGTGTATCTTGGGAAGCATGTAGAAGTTCCCTGGGATGAGTTCAGGAGGATGAGTTTGTAGACTTTTTCTTGGAGTTGTTTGGGGAAGGATTTGATGGTATCTTTAAATTCCTGTGTGGGATTTTCTTTGAATTCTTTATAGTAGGTGGTGTCAGAGAGTTGTCAATTCGGCTCGTTGATGTAGTCACTACGATTAAGGACTGCAATGGCTCCCCCTTTGCCTGATGGTTTGAGCACTATCTGGTTGGTTGGATTTTGGGGTCTGTAGAGAGATTCTGGTGGATGAAATATTTGTTGGCAGTTTCACTGTTGATTTTTTTTCCTGAAGCAATTGGGGTAATGAGTCATTGTGTGGTTTTGTCCACTGGGAGGTGTCCAGTCAGATGATTCTTTTTTCTTATGACTGTAGATCGAGATGTGGTTCATGTCACCTCTGTTGTGAAAGAATTCCTTGAGGCAGAGTCGGCAGAAGAATTCTTCTGGTTCTCCACATGCTCAAATTCTGTGGTGGGGCAGAAGTTCAGTCCCTTGGAGAGCACAGACACTTCACTTCTGATAGGTTGATGATGTTGGGTGTCATATAGTGTCCATATGCTGGCCCTGGTGTCATGGTTTTCCTAGAGGTAGTGGTCTGCTGGTTGAGGGGTTGTAGTTGGTTCCACTTTTTGTCTGTGTGTTGAATGACAGTCATCAGGGGTTTTATTTGTTAGTTTTGGGTTTCCTCCATTATCTCCAGGTAGGTTTACTGATTTTTTTTCTTCCAGCGTGTGGGAGCATGGAATGATTGCTTGTTTGAGATGGCACCCTTGTGGAGTATATAAGGTGCAGGAGATGGCTCCTCAGTTTTTCTAAGGTCCTTTCGCAAAGCAGGTCAGCATATTTGGGGAAATAGATGTTGTTGTTCAGCTTGGCTTCCTTCTTCTTCATATTGTGAAGTTTTTATTTTAAATGGCAGAATTTGATATCTTCCATAGTTGTTTGCATTGTTGTTGTAGCTGAATTTGCATGGTTGTTGTGTTGAATTTCCAGCAACCATTTAAAATCTTTCCAAGCAAAGATTCCAGCAACTTTAATGTGTCATTGATTTTATTATGTGCATCTTTAAATTATGAGACTAGCAATTTAAAAACTAAAAGGATTTTAAAATGCCCAAACTATTTGTCATCTTTTAGCAACCAGGTAAAAGTGGAAATATGTCTAGCTTCAGAATCCTGAAAAATCATATTTTTTCAGAGTATAAAAAGGATGGTAATACAAACATGTACATAAAGAAAATGTGAAGGGAGAGGTATGCTTTTTCTTCGATAAGTTTTATAAAACATCTATTAGGAAGGGTTATGAACATATTTTTAAATATACAGCACATCCTCTCACTAATAGCAAGCATCTCGTGCACTATGGATCTCTATGACCTATTCTGCGCTGGTTTCTCTTGCAGAACTTCCATTGAGCTCAATGCATGCTGTGTATGAAAAATGGAATGGGCAACATGCTATAGAGATCTGCAGCATGAATTAGAAAGGAGAATTTTGCCCTTGTAAGACTGTTCTTGGGATCTAAGGAGTTTGCTGGCAACAGCACTGTGATTGTTTTTAAAGAGTTAGTTAATTAGTAGCCTTACAAACAGACTAACAAAGACCTTTACAATGACAAACCTCCCTAGTTATTTATTTATTTACTCTACTGAAAGATATATTGGATTTTCTGTTTTACATTTTGGCAGTTAACAGTACAGAACACAAAAAACTTGACCAAGGTAACAGCAGCCTACTAACAAGCTGCTAATGATTTATACTGGGTAATTCAAGTACTTTATACTTTCATGAGCTGGGCAGAATGAGCTGGCAAAAATTCAGAAGCTGTTAGTCACCTCAGAACATTTGTGTACCTACCAAAGTATAAGCAGAGTTTATGTTTTGATTATTTACTTATGGCGGGGACATCGGAACAGTTCTATTCCACTAATACTGGGTGGGAAGTGTTTTGTCAGTGGCTTGGCTTGTTTTCAATCTGAAAGCAAACTTGGGCCATTTTTAGGGCCATTTATTTTGCGGAGAAGTTGCAGGGTGAGGCGTGCATACATGCCAGCCTTGAACTAACTTTACTAAGAAACAGGAAGTGACATCATTAAAGGAAGTTTTATTATTTTTCCAGTACCCTACAAAAACTCTTGACGAGCACTTGAAAAGTAGTGATGCTAGAATTGACTTAATTGATCATCAATTTTCATGCAGACAGATGTTCTGTGATGACTCATGGGGATGTATCACGTTGGGTTAGATTGTATTGTACTGTACTTTTAAAAAAATATAGTATATAATGTACATTTTTAAATTAATGTAGAACTTGTGAAAAGTGTCAAACTGGTAGCACTGGAGATTGAAGACACCAAGGGCAGTAGCCTAAACTGAAGTCAATGAGAGTTTGAGCATTTAATAGGGTCCTTGAGCCAATACAGTCCTAATATAGTCCATAACTTGACCTAGCCTGTGGTAAAAATAAAATAAGCAAATAGATGTAGGAAAGGCCAGGTAGGGTTGTGGGGGCAAATGTCCATGGCCTTTGTGTGTGGAGTATTTTGCACTGTAAATGCACAAAGGGGTTCATTTAAATGTAGATTCATACTGATTATTTTCAATAAAATCTGCTTTTGCAGACTCCTTTTTGCTGGTTCCAGTTGCGAAGTACGAGATTTTATTCTAGCCTCCAACAAAATATTACAAACACTAGAAAGACAACCTATAACATATTACCTAAAAACATTTTAAAAAAAAAGTCCTATGCTGGATGGGACATGCTAATTAGTGTGTGTAAATACACTGCACCAGTATGCAGATATATTGTATCTGCTAACTTGGGATTGCATTTTACCTGCATAAGATCAATTGCTCGTGGTCTGGGAGTAGAGTGGCTCCAGACATACAAATCTCTCATGATTAGTTAAACTTGAGTGAACAGGTTAAAGTAAGGTTGGCAGAGAAGAATGGACTGATCTTATCTGATACAGACCCAGACTTGTTTGGTGAAATAGACAAAAATTAGTAATAAAGCTATATGTATAATGAGGTCATAATAAAGCTGAGGTAGCATTTGCTTCACTTCAGCTTTGTGAAATGTCCACCTCCTGAGACTTTTCCTATTTATTTCAAGCAGAATTACTTACATTTCTATACAGTTTACATAACAGGGTCTCATCTGCTGTTACATAGAACAAAGTTTCCAGAAATTGACTTATGGTATCAAGTATCCTCAGATCTCAAGAGTAACATGTAAACCAGGAGACATCAGTTTCCTTTCCTGTTTATTTTCAATAACCTATTTTAAAAGAAACACAGTGGAGTGTTAATACTGTTATGATTTCTCTAGTTATAGACAGTAAACTCAATACTCTACAATAATCTGTTGTATCCCAAGAAGGGATGGAAATGAGTTTTTTCTGTGGATGCTGACTGACACAGTTCCTGTTCGAATGACTGTTCTAATGTGGCTGGGGTTTTGTTGTTATACTAATTATGTGTAAAGGCACCTAGAGCCTTGTATAGGTGTCTTTTTAATATTATTTAAATCAAAATAAGTAAATAAATAAAATATCCAGGTACAATGTTACCCTATTCTCAATATAGACCTACTGTGACTGCACCTGGAATATTGTTTTCAGATCTGAGCATCTTATTACCAGAACGATATTGACAAATTAGAAGGATTTTATGGAAGGGAGAAAAATAACAGACACAGCAATCTACACATATAAAGTAATAATGAAGGCCCAGATCCTCAAATGTATCAAGGCCCAACTGCCTTAGGCTCAAGGCCTAACTGCATCCCAGATTTCCATTCACAAACAGATCTTTGGGACTTAGGTGGCTATAAGTATACGCTCACAATCAGTTTTGTATTTTGAGCAAAACTTGACTTTTATTAATAGCAAGTATTGGATCTGGTATTAACGCTGAGCTATCATATTTCAGTGACAGCGAAGCTGGAAAAGACAGAAATGAAAAGTTTGAACGTTGTGATTATCTTGCTCCTGGTTCTCAGTTTGCTTAGCTCCCTTATGAGTTCTGGATTTACATGCTGCAACACCATAACCAATCCCTACCAGACATTTTTGGGACCCATTGGAGTCTATACATGGAACTCCCTGAGTGGTAAGTATGTAATGCATGCTATTCTAATTAGGTAGCTAGATAAAGAAATTATATAACACATGCAGAGAGAGTGCCTGATTGTCATGTACATTAGGCCCCTTAACACCACTCTGGCAAAGCAAAGAGGGGTGTGTGTGTGTGTGTGTGTGTGTGTGTGTGTGTGTGTGTGTGTGAGAGAGAGAGAGAGAGAGAATGAGAATGTGCATGCATGCATCCATTATAGGACTTGATATTTACACATGCATGCATGTACACCAACCCATTTCTAAATGATTATATATATTTGTTCTATGTATATATAGGGTAGACTTCTAATCTCTAGCAAGGGCTATGGCACTTATCAGGAGTGACAGCAAGTCAGCATTATCTTCTCACTAGTAAGATGTAAGGACTGCATGTCTATGAACCAATGTGATATGGCCGTTAAAAAAGCTAATGCAGTTTTAGGATGCATCAGGCGAGGTATTTCCAGCAAAGATAAGGAGGTGTTAGTACCGTTATATAAGGCACTGGTGAGACCTCATCTGGAATACTGTGTGCAGTTCTGGTCTCCCATGTTTAAGAAGGATGAATTCAAACTGGAACAGGTTCAGAGACGGGCTACTAGGATGATCCGAGGAATGGAAAACCTGTCTTATGGAAGGAGACTCAAAGAGGTTGGCTTGTTTAGCCTAACCAAAAGAAGGTTGAGGAGGGATATGATTGCTCTTTATAAATATATCAGAGGGATTAATATCAGGGAGGGAGAGGAATTATTTAAGCTTAGTACCAATGTGGACACAAGAACAAATGGATATAAACTGGACACTAGGAAGTTTAGACTTGATGAAGGTTTCTAACCATTAGAGGAGTGAAGTTCTGGAACAGCCTTCCAACGGGAGTAGTGGGCGCAAAAGACATATCTGGCTTTAAGACTAAGCTTGATAAGTTTATGGAGGGGATGGTATGATGGGATAGCCTAATTTTGGCAATTAATTTAGCAATTGATCTTTGATTATCAGCAGGTAAGTATGCCCAGTGGTCTATGATGGGATGTTAGATGGGTTGGGATCTGAGTTACTATAGAGAAATCTTTCCTGGGTGCTGGCTGGTGAGTCTTGCCCACATGCTTAGGGTTTAACTCTAAGTCACAACGCAAACATATAAGCAAAACAGCTAAATGTGACAGGAAGTATTCAGCCTTGCTGTGGGCCTTATGGTCCTACTACACCCTGTCTCAAGAAATGGGAAGCTGTGAGGAGAAGATCAACAAAAATGTGTCCTCCAAACTTGCCTAGGGGGAATTCTTTGGAGCAGTCATTAAGAAACCACAGGGACCTGATTCTTGAATGGCTAGAGGGGGTAGCAACAGCTAGTCAGGGCCCTGCTGGTTCAGATACAAAGAAGCTGCCTGGCCTTAGCAGTTTAGTTTCTGGCTGGGACCAACGGAGTGAAGAAGGGTGCCCCTCTCTGGCCAAAAGAGCCTGACAATCAGACAGTGCTTATGGGTGGCTGAGCTTATACAGCTGGGATTGCAGAGAGAGAAGGACCTGAGGATGTTGGCCCTGAGATACGGCTGGAGATATAAGGGCCCAGTAGGAAGAGGCTCAGGGAAATAGCAGCAAAGGATTGAAGTAACCAGTACATGACTGCTGTGTATATGGTGCCTGGGTTTGGACTTGGAGTAGTGGGTGGGCTGGATTCCCCTACCAACCAGAAGTAAAGTGGTGTAAACCTAAGAAGGGGACGGGGCTTATTTACAAGTCTGAACACAGGGCTGAATTTAAAAGGCTCAGAGCTGGGGCAGAGAGATTATTTATTGGACTCTAATACCTTGGAATGGGTTCATTTGTACTTTGTGACTTGGCCAGAGTGCCATTGAAGATCCAACAAGGTTGGCTGGCAGCCTGCAAGGGCACCCGGGCCAAGAAAAGGACCAGTTGAAGGTACTCCAGAAGTGGCTGCCCCTGTACACTAAAATTTAAAATCAAAAGAATGAAATGGGGAACTTAAGATGGTGGAAATGTTGTGGTAAAACATGTTTCCTTCACTATGAGAAAAATGCTTTCACAAATCAAAATAAACTAAAACTATATAAAATATTTCCTAAGCTGAAAAATAAGCAGAGACTCCGTGAGCTGGTAGATATCTGAACTCAAAGAGTCCCTAGAGGCATAACTCTTCATTCACCTGTTAGGCTTGCCTCTGGCTTCTTTAAATGTACATTGGTACTCTTCTGATCTTGCAGCTGTAATACGGGTGAGTGTGTGGGTTAATAGGGTTCTGCTTCCCCTAAAAGTAGATTCTGGACCTGGCAAATTTATTGAAAAAAATCTGTTTATAGAGTATCTTACATTAGGTAGCTCATCCTTCAAAATAATTTCATGTGCAAAATAATTTCATGTCATTTTGGGTGCCTCTGTTCTTGGTTTACCTCCAGATAGGAGGTAATGTAGTCTGGAATGGAATATTTCAAAAGCACTACAGATTTGGGGCCAAATCCTGAGCTGGTTTTAGACAGCATAACTCCATTGACGTCAATGGAGTGCCACTAATTTAAATTTGCTAAGGATCTGACATTTTAAATGTAGTCATATTCAGGATAGGTTCCTTGAAGGTTCTTAATTTTCATATTAATTACCCCAAGTTCCAAAAACCCACTCTCAGGAAAAAAATAAAAAAAACCCAACCTATCTTAAGGGAGCTTCAGCCCATTGTTTATGCAC